>NW_019396511.1:328725-365959 GCF_000591075.1 Eurytemora carolleeae
TTCTTTTGTTCCTCTTCTGATGGTCCTAATGTAGCTCTTCCTTTTTTGTTCCTAACTCACCCAACCCAACATTTGTGTTATTGTATTGACTATTGTTCCTGTTTTTAAATCTAGCTATTTTTGACCTTGTTCCTAGAATCCTAAGTTGGTTAACTCACCTGTTGTTCTTCCTTATTTTAAGTAATTTAATTTCTTCTTATCTATGATTTGATATCCCAGGTTCTTTGTTTTTGTATCAAATATCATAATTCCTTCAAATCACTTGAAAAATGGGTCCCTATATGTATATTCAATTTATCATTCAATAAAAAAAACAGATAAACATCCTCATACACAATGTTTCATGGACCAATTGTCATGGACCAATCTTCAGTGAGGTCTGTTCTCGACTGCAGAATATTACAGTATTTTTTCTGTTTGCGTATTTTCAGGAAAGAGTTGGTGGATTAGTGTTATCTGAATTAAAAAAAAACTACCAATTCATAAGAAGCTCTCTTTCTCGGTGTCGGCATTTGTTGAGAATTTCTGTTCTTTTGTTCAAAGAGATTTCTTTATTTTCTATGATTATCAACGTTTTTTTCCATTATACAAAGCTGGCAGGATCTGGTCTCCTTCTTATATGTTGGTGCCAATACTCTGATACTCCAGGTAATTGTGAAAGGTTTATACTGCTATATATATAGTTTATGGTTGATGGTATCCTGTATTTTATCATTTTACAACGTACTATTGAAAGATAAACCAGGAATGATCTGCAAAATCATTATTTTGAGGTAACAATCTATTATATACAGAATACAGACAATAATAATATTATGGTATCAATATATCTATTTACATACTTTGTTTGTCTTTCTGTCAGTCCTAATTCAATAAATATATTTCTAGGGCTAGGCTTCCTTCTCGGGGAACGTTCGTTCTTTCACGAGAACGATCAGAATTATCAAGAACGATGCCATTGTTCCGAAAAAAGAACGAACACATAAACACGTTCTTGGCATCTTTTGAACGATCTAAAAGTAAAGTAAACAAATTATTTATTTATGAAATATAACAAAAACATACAAAATAAAGTGTTTCAGGAGAAAATATTTAAAAACCTCTAAAAGTAGAGGTTGTGGGAATATTTCCCCACAATTCTAAGAAAATATAAAAATAGAAATAAAAGGATAAGGAGAGTTACATATTTATTGTTTACACTATATTTAATATAAATTGGTGGTGGATTGTTAGTGTTTTTCAACGATAAACTAACAACTTTTAGAAATAAAATTATAGATTTATTTGTAATGTAAAAAAAAGTAAAAAAAGTGTGAAAGAGATATAGGTTCTATGAAAAACGGGCATTTTTAAGCATCTTTTTAATTCGCGCTGATTTTTGACATCACTTTATGTTTGATTATATCTTTTACTCTTTTTAATCTTTTTATTCTTTTCTTTGTAAAATCGTCTTTGCTTTCTTTAATTCTTTTGCAAACATAGCATGTGTTAGAATTAAAACCTTTGTTCTGCTGATAAAAATCTTCTATTAAATTCTGTTTAAAATTCGAAATATAGGGTGTCCCACATCAAATTAGACCGCGTCAATGGGTCTAAATTACGATTTGGGGGACAAATCATAAAATTTAAGAAGAATGATTCATTTTGAAAAATTTAAAAAGGCTAATAGAAATTTTTTCTTGCAGAAAATGCTAGATTTTTCGAGTATTATATGTGTAATTAGGCGTTAAAGATTGGAGAAAGTCTAATATGTTATGGGACGCTCTGTAAAATTGATATTTGAAAGCTTAGAAAAGTGTCGTTTATTTTCATACCATATTTTAGGGAAATTGTGAGGGGGGAGCGGTCCAATTATAATATATTTTATTCTAGAAATATAAAAATCATTTATGTTTCTAAGATTTGCGTTTTTGATATTTCTTGATAGTTTAAAATCTTTTTTTAAATCTATAAAATAAACGTGAAACGAACAGTGATTAGTTGGAAAGAACGGTCGGTAATCTTTAACGTTAAAAATCAGGAACGCGACATCTGGATATAATAGATCCGGGTGAAAATTGTAAATATTGAATTTATCTGTTAAATCGCAAATTCTGTAAATTTTAGGAGTTTGCATCTATATGGAGAGAATCTCATCTTTGGTACTTAGAACTCTTTATAATACACTTTATCTTTTATTTTGTATAAAACTCCTAGTTTTTGTTCGCTTGTTCCAAGCTAGTTTAATAAGACGTCAATGTTCCTATTATTGTTCCCATTTTATCGTTCTTTTGTTCCTCTTCTGATGGTCCTAATGTAGCTCTTCCTTTTTTGTTCCTAACTCACCCAACCCAACATTTGTGTTATTGTATTGACTATTGTTCCTGTTTTTAAATCTAGCTATTTTTGACCTTGTTCCTAGAATCCTAAGTTGGTTAACTCACCTGTTGTTCTTCCTTATTTTAAGTAATTTAATTTCTTCTTATCTATGATTTGATATCCCAGGTTCTTTGTTTTTGTATCAAATATCATAATTCCTTCAAATCACTTGAAAAATGGGTCCCAAGAAACATGACAACAGCAAGAAGACTTGAAAGTCGTCTTTGAGCTTGGAATTTATTTGTGACATTCAGTCGTCAACCAACTTTGAATTGTAGTAGTGCTGAAACAATAACCAAAAATTCTCCTAGTCCCAGCATTTCCAAAATGTGGTCTGCCTTTTTCGTGCTGCCAATATTGTCGAAATCTGAACGAAATTCTTCATATATCGGGTAATATTAAAAGCACAAAAAGGCAGACTACATTTTGGAAATGTCTGAACTATGGGTGTTTTGTGGTTACTATCTCTATGATTTTACTACTAAAGTTAAGTTGACAAATAATTGCATCAAATTATATCAAAAATCAAAGACGACGTTCAAGTCGTCTTGCTACTGTCATGTTTCATGGGACGTGTACTTGATGTACTTTAAATATTTGAATTCGAAATTTTATGATTTATTTGCGGATTTTTGGACACAAACCTTAACATATTTTACAGATCTTTAATGTTTTGGCTTCATTGGTAGTTTTTTTTCTAACAAAGTGCACAAAACTGAAAATATGTGACTTTAAATAGAAACAAAACCTCTAAAACATGTCGTATCGAAAACATTTTAGAACAATTTTGAAATGCAAAATGTTTGTAATTATTTCATCTCTAGCTATTCTTCTTTCTATACGTATCTTCACATCGGAGGCCGAATTTAAAGAATTTGAGCAGCGGCTTAAATTTAAACCGCGTCTCAAATATGGTTGGTTCCACTTAAAAATGTATTACATTTTTCAAGATTTAAGCCGGCGCTCAATTAAAACCGGTTTTTTTGTGATTTGAGACGCGGCTTAAATTTATTTAAGTCGGACACTAATGCACTAAAACTTATCTCTTAGATTTATCTTTTTTACGTGCAGGCGGTGCACTAGCTAAGTGCATGCTATTTCTCTCAATGTTAATTTTTAAATTATGCATTACAATGCACAATTGTATGCACTACATTGCATTATTCTGCATAATTGCACTTTGTTGTATAATATGCATCCATCTGGTTAAAACCAAAATATATAAGAATGCTTATTAAAAAAAATATTATTAAAGACTTACTTTCAAGTGAACCAGCTTTTGTAGAAAAGGGGGATGGGGGGGGGGTCACATAACATATGTAAACTGGGGGGAGGGGGGAGGGGGGGGAGAGGTATTTGTAATAAAGTGAGGGGAGGCAGCCCCACCCCCTCTACCTATTATTATTGCCTTTATTCCTTTCTTTGCAAAAATTGAGACTCCTGCAGCTGATTTTAATTATCAACGTCTAAAATATAACCTGTGTTTTTGTCTTCTATTTTCACAGTGGGAAAACTAGCTCTTGCCTGATGTGTTTATTTCTCATTTTTATTTTTATTTGTCACTAATCTACTTCTTTGAATGATGTCCCCCTACATTGTAAATGCAGGTTTCAATTACTTTGCGTTTGGAATGTTATCAACAATTGTGTCTAGTGTTCCTGCCGTAAGCTCTACGGTTAAACTGATCCTTCCTTCTCAACTTCGAGATTTTACACTCACTGCGTAGAGTCTAGGCTTTTATTTCAGCCTCCTAACCTCTTTTCAGGCTTTCATATTCCAACCTATCCTCCATCCACTCCTCACATCCTTCTTCCCATCCTCTTCCCATCCTCTTCTCATCCTCTTCCCATCCTCTTCCCATCCTCTTCCAATCCTCTTCCCATCCTCTTCCCCATCTTCTTCCCATCCTCTTCCCATTCTCTTCCCATCCTCTTCCCATCCTCTTCCTATCCTCTTTCCATCCTCTTCTCATCTTCTTCCCGTCCTCTTCCCCATCTTCTTCCCATCCTCTTCCCATCTTCTTCCCATCCTCTTCCCATCCTCTTCCCATCCTCTTCCCGTCCTTTTCCCATCTTCTTCCCATCCTTTTCCCATCCAATAAATATATAGGTACCATGCATTTATGGATAAGATTGTAAAGACGACTTGAAACTTTTCAAATATCACGATTCCAAAGTAAGTAATTAAAAAAGAAAGAAACAAGTTTATACTTTGAGGAATCATGAATATTTGGAAATCATCGGTGTACATTCCGTTCAGTCGTCTCTGAAGTCTGAACCTTTGTACAATTTTAAAATATTGATTAATTCTTTCCCTTGATTGTTCCCCCATTAACAGAATAATTAAAGCAATAACATATTTTAAAACTAAATATAAACACTTGTTAGGCCATTGAACTATATTAAACTATTAATAGGACTTGCTGCACTGGGGTTTGCAATAACTTTCCAGGGAGTTTGTGATTTTTATCAAATCTGCGCGTGAAAAGTGTTCATTGTGTATAATTAAAGAGACTGTAGGCGTAATTTTAATTGGCCCTCCGTTTGTATAGATTAACTTTTTCCAATTCACAACAGCACCCTTCAAACCTTGGACTTTTTTGAAGTCTCAGAAATAGATATTTAAATTCGAAATATTGATAACCGCGTAAGACATTGACTATTCGGGATTTTCATAGAATATATGTAAGTTCACACTAGTGCGCTAGCGTACACTCCAGTTTTACGGAAATTTGAACAACATTTTAGAGAAAAGCACACATAGTTCTCTGTCTTCAATGTTCATTTAAAGGTTTTAAGGGTACCGTTGAAAATCGGGCACTCCTGTCTTGGTTTGGTCTCCTGTAATTACGCTTACAGTCCTTTTAAGAAATTAATAACAAAAGTTATTAAGCGTATCTAATAATGGCCTAGTTAGTAATTATACACTTTACACAAACAACCTCAGCAAATTAACGTTAGGGGGAGGGGTTCAATGTGTACGTCCCAAATTTTCTCACAGGGACACCATGTATATGGAACGTACTGGGACACTATGTGTATACTGGGACACTATATGTTTACTGAAACACTATGTGTATACTGGGACACTATGTGTTTACTGGAACACTATGTGTATACTGGGACACTATGTGTATACTGGGACACTTTTTATATACTGGGACACCATGTAAAAAGGAATATATANATAATAAATAAATAGTATTATTTACTTTTATATTTAAATTTTCATATTTTTAGTATCATTGGACAAAGAATATATTTGGGATTTTCGAGAAATATGTTGGGTCAAGGTTATAATGCAAGGAAAGCTATTTCAGAGTTGAAAGCATCTTTTGTACTGCAGTGTACTGTCTCTGGGCGGTAATGTAAACACAAGACAGATGTCGAAGCCTGACATGGGATCCATCTTTTACATAAAAAATCAATGAAATATTCTGGTGATAGGAAACTACTATGTGAAATATCAAAATTATCAAAATTTAATGCTTTTAACCTACTCGGATACTAAACAAACATTGATGCATGTATTCTTTTTTACAAATTTCGCCCAGAGAGAACTGGTTTCAATTTGATGCATAGTATACGCAACTTCAATTAGCTTTCCTTGCATTATAACCTTGGGTAAGGTCAGCAATGATGAATTCCCAGTGTACAGCGTACACTCCAGTTTCACTGTATGGTTTTCACACCATTTTCAGTTAGTAAAACTCTGCCTTCACTAATCAGACAAAGTTGTAAAGGTACCGTCGTTAATCGGAAATCCTTTAACTTGAGATCGGACATGATACCCTCGAAATGCAGGATTAACTTAAACACTGTCTTCAATACCAGTTTAAAAGCAAAGTAATATCTACAGCTGTAATCAGAAAAAAATGTCGTCTTATTTTCTTCATTTGCAGTATTAAAGTTGTCTATGATTTTATTGTTTTCAATTAGAAATGCAATAATTTTGATAAGAAGCGCCAATCTTTTGCGTATTTATGTACCAAGATCATGTTGACATCAAGAAACTTTAGTCTATAACTAGAAAGCACGTCCACTTTAACCCACTTTAACCCTAGGTAGACCAAGGGTTAAAAATCCGAGCTGCACTGATGCCGCAAACTATTACAATGATTTTACCCATGGTTAAAGTTAACCATGGTTAAACAAATCTGTCGTCTTCGATCAGTTTACCATGGTTAGAATCTGATTTAATCATGGTTAAAATGTTTTAAGTTTCGGCCTTTGTTCAAAGGATTAGAAATTACCATAGATAAAGATAGATTGCGCATAAGACGACATTTTTCACCTTGAAAGATATAAATGTACAGAGATGTTTTAAAGATATTCCTATTATATAGATTAACTAGGTCGGTTGTGAACATTGGCTGTTCTTATGTCATTGAGTACTTGTGGTGTACATGAGTTCTGTAGAGAGAAATTTAAGTTAGTTTGGTCCTTCTCATGTCCTTCTTCAGTTCTCGTCAATATGATAAATTGCTCAGTGAATTATTGTTGTTCAAATAGTTTCATTCCTGGAGTTATTTTACACTCTATTATGAAATCCATTAAAACACCAAACCACCCCGCTTATCATTGAAGTACACTTTGACCCCTAGAAGTATGAGTTCGCGGACTGTACAATTCTTGGTGATTTTGCGTACATAAGCTATCTATGTTTAGTTATTTATCTTTGGAAATTACTGAATTCCTGGTAATATTTCTGAACTATTTTTCCACAGTTTTTGGTTAATATAACTGTATTTGTCCTTATTGTGCATATGCTGTTTATATTCCAAAAACCAGAATGTAGTGCCAGAAAACAGTGAAATTAGTAATGTCGTCTTTCTTTCTTTTTCTGACGAAATGTATGATTGTAATGTAAATGTAACTATTTTTTCTTAAAATGTAAATTTGGAACATCTTCAGACATATATTTTCATTTTTACCACCGTTTAGTGTTTTGAATCCTCGATAAATCTATACATTTACTAAATGAAGTTTAAAGATCAAAATAAAAAAAATATTTACATATTCTTTTATGTACAAGGTGTCCCACGAAACATGACATTTAATAAATCGTTATTTTTAGTCAAAAAAATCTTTTGCTTAATTATCTTTTACTTTGAAATAATCTTAATATAACATGACTCCCATATAATATTTTTATTGATCTTTGGTATCAAACAACTTAACAAATTATGGAAAAAGACATTTCTAAACTATTAACCAACTGTCATGTTTCGTGGGACACCCTGTATCCCATCAATTTAGGCACGCACAGAATATATACAAAGTCGTCTTCGTTGAAATGTTATGTAAATGTTTGCATTTAAATAATTGTACAGGGTAACCCACAAAGAATGAGCCTATAAAAGAAGACCTAAACCTCTTTGAATTTTACGATTTCCAGATTAAATAAGGTTCTTTCTTGAATAAAGTATTTTAATGGCTTATTTGCAGGGATCCCTTATATTTCGTTATATAATATTAAAATAACATATACAGTTTAGACCCAGAACTTTGGAATCATCAAACGAATTTATAAAATGTCGTCTTGCCAATTTTTCATTGTGAGAATCATTTAACAAGGATAGTTTACCAAAATCTCACTAATTAAATTGTTTAATGAAAACAACTAAATACCTGTGGCTGTGCTATTTTATTATCTGTAGGTTAAACGACATTGATTTTAAAAATCCTTTCGATGGCTCCAAAGTTCTGGGTTAAACTGTAAATATATAACCAAAGAGAATAGAATATATATTAGAGGGGAATTTACTCGAAAAAAGTGTAAAACGTCCATTTTGTTGTACTGTTTACATACTGCAGGTGTACTTCACATATTTTTGCTATTTAACCTTTTGGGCCCTGGAACATCATTTTATAGAAAATCTAAAATTATTATTAAAAGAAAACCAAATTATGAAATAGGCTGGTTTCATAATTAACCACTGATCATTTCACATAGACTCTATGCCTTCCACTTAACAAACGATGATTTTCCGTTATAACTATACATCAAATGATGTTTTTATTCACCTAATTCATCATAAAGTTTATTTAACAGCTTCAAAAGATTCGAAATTGAAATGGATAGTCTAGGGAACATACTGTATTAATGTACTCTACTGCATATAATTTGTGAACATTTACATGATTTGAACTCCCTTTCAGGCTGAAAGGGAATGGCAAAATTCACACCGAGGGATTGTCTAAATTCCCCTCTAATATATATTCTATTCTCTTTGTATATAACCCATGAAAATAAATATTTCATTAAAAAATTCCCACAAGTTAAACAAGCCATATATGTATCAAGAATGAGCATGAAAGACAAAGATTTGAGGATATAAGGAGAAATACACATCTAAGGAAAGCTATAATTCAAATTGCGATCAGTAAATAAGAAATATTTAGAGTAATAAGGAAAAGATACAAAATGGTATAACATATTGGTAAGAAGGAAAACTTAGTTAACCAAAAATAGAAGGTTAAGAAGGAAAACTTAGTTAACCTGAGAAATGAGAAGGAAAACTCAGTCAGTCTAGAAATAGACAGGAAATCCGGTTAGAAACCCCTCACAAACCCCCAATGAGAAGAACAAACTTCGAAACCCAGCAAAAAAGAGGGGGAAACAAATAATAGGTAAAATTAATACAAAACAAAAAAATATCTAGAAAAAAGAAACCAAGAAAAGAAAGAAGAAAAAAACATAGTTCCAAAGAAATGATAAAAAAAGATCCAAAAATAGAAAGAATAATTAAAAAAGACAAAACCTCTGTTGGGTCTAGAGTTGGTTTCTCAAAAGATACAGTGACAGGAGAACGAGAAAGGTTGAAACGAAAAATGGATAAGGTAAGATAAGTTTTGGAAAAAGTAAAAACTGCCTAGTATTGTAAGCTGAGCCTCTCTGACAGCCGGTACAGGGAGGGGGGAAGGAAGAGGAGAAAAGAAACGAAAAGAAACTACTAGTTATGAACTTACTAGTTTGGAAACTACTTGTTAGGAAATTACTAGTTTAGAAACTACTTGTTAGGAAATTACTAGTTAGGAAACTACTAGTTAGGAAACTACTTGTTAGGAAACTACTTGTTAGGAAATTAATAGTTAGGAAACTTCTAGTTCGGAAACTACTAGTTAAGAAACTTTTAGTTAGGAATCTACTAGTTAAGAAACTGCTTGTTAGGAAACTACTATTTATAAAAATACTACAGTGAAACCCTTAATAACGAATACATCAAAAGAATTCATCAAATGTCGTATTCTTCACTTTCTGATAATGGAATGTTGCAGATATTTAGTTTTTTAATTAAATGATTATATGGAACTCTTTAAAACTGTTCCCGCATATTCATGGCTATTTATTTATTTTCGCAAATACTGAAATTTACGTAATATAGTATAAAACTTGTCAAGACGACATTTGATAAATTCTTCCGATGTCTTCGTTATTAAGGGTTTCACTGTAATTAAGAAGCTAGTTAGGAAATTTTTAGTTTGGAAATTTCTAGTTAGGAAACTACAACTTAGGAAACTTCTAGTTAGGAAACTACTAGTTAGGAAACTACTAGTTAGGAAACTACTAATTAGGAAACAATATTTAAGAAACTACAAGATAGGAAAATGTGAAGTAAATATCGTATTATGGAAAATCTGATTTGTTAATAATTTTCTGAAAATAGAGAAACATATATTTTAGAATATTTGAGATCAAGATTCCGGACAGAACATTGTTACAGTTATAAAACACACATATTACACACATTTATGTAATTTGTAAACGATAAAAAAAGTAAAAATATAGCTAGATATCACAAAAAGTTAGAATTTTCGCCAAATTGTATACTTATTGTATAAACAATAAGGGGTTTTAAAAGAAATTAAAGTTAGAACAAATATTAAGTTTCATTCAGAGTTTGACAGGTTTTCATTTTACATAAACATATTACGAGTATCCTTTAACTGCAGATTGATATTTAATTTTTACATAAAAAGGCGTTGATGCTTTGTGAGTTGTTTATGGCACACACTTCAGGGAGATTCAATAAAAAGTACACTGAAAATATCATCCTTTGAAAATTGGAATATTACTTTTTCAAATAAAAATACAGTTTTTTACAGTTTACAAAACATTAACTTTAACTATGTTCGCATGGTAAATCCTACAATAGGCACACCATTTCTGTTATTCAGTTTAAGTGTTAAAAAATCAATTTGAACGATTTTTACGAAAAAGAATCTGGTCCAAGCTTAATTTTAGAAACTCATAGAATAAATCAAGATTTTGTTACTTTTCCAAACCATTAATTGAAAATGCAGTGTTAATGAACACATGTAGCTTTCTTAAAATAAATAGGAAATTACACAGAAATAAGTTTTTAACCATAGGAATAAATGTGAGAGCTCCAAAATGTTGGAATAAAGATTTCATCTTTAAAAACTGTAAAAAAAATAGTTTCAAACTTCGAGCAAAAATTATGAATATTTTCTGCACATAGAACAAAATTATTGTATTCTATTATCATATATAAAATACGATGATTCAAAAGAATTTTTCAAGCATAAAGTTGAATTTAAATACTTTTGATTCACCTGATTAATGAGAAATGCATTGACTTATGACTTGTACTTTGGCTAAATGGTAATATAAATATTGAACACACTAAAACATTATTAAGCAGAGGTAAATAAAAGTGTTAACCCCCCCCCCTTGAAAACTGTTTTCCCCCCGATTTCAACTTTGTTATTTAAATGTTCAGGCTTTTATTTGATGCAATTTGGAAAAGTAATGGATTTTGAGGGAAAAAAAACTAAATATTGGGTTACATGAATTAAGTAAAGGCCGGAGGGTGGAATTTTCATAATTTATCATTTTAAACCCCTGCTTTATATATACATATTAAACAAAAATAAGTATTTACAGTTGAAATAATAAAAAAATCTATATCTTCATAAGAGAAGTTTGGAGTTAAACAGTTCTTACGACAATACAGACTATTAAAGTAAAAAAATACTTAAAAATGTAGAAATCTTGTTTTAGTAACTTTTGTGCATTGTCTTTAATGCGTTTACAGCAATCCAATTTGTACAGGATCCGAACTGGTATAAAAATGCTGTTTGAATCTGTATCAGAGAATATTGATAATTGATGCCATCTTTTCTGAATCTTCTATTTAAAGTTTCTTAACACGTTTATTTTTCTGTGGAATATATTTATTCTGCTGTGGAATATGTTTTTTCTGCTGTGGAATATGTGCATTCTGCTGTGGAATATGTTTATAATGCTGTGGAATATATTTATTCTGCTGTGGAGTGGAATATATTTATTCTGCGGTGGAATATGTTTATTCTGTTGTGAAATATGCTTGTTTTGCTGTGGAATATGTTTATTCTGCTGTGGAAGATGTTTATTCTGCTGTGGAATATGCTTATTCTGCTGTGGAATATGTTTATTTTTCTGAGGAATATGCTTATTCTGCTGTGGAATATATTCATTCTGCTGAAGAATATATTTATTCTGCTGAAGAATATATTTATTCTTCTGTGGAATATGTTTATCCTACTGTGGAATCTATTTATTCTACAGTGGAATATATTTATTCTGCTGTGGAATATATTCATTCTGCTGTGGAATATATTCATTCTTCTGTGGAATCTATTTATTCAGCTGTGGAATATATTTATTCAGCTGTGGAATATATTTATTCTGCTGTGGAATTTATTTTCAGGAGATTGAGTTTTGATTTTAGTTCCGCTTCTAGGGCACACTCTAAAATAAGCAGATGATTATGATACAGTGATAACAAAAAAACGATGAAATGGTTTTTTTAAATGTGCCGTTATCAATCAGACATGCCACTCTATCAATGGTGGGTCACTTAAAATCACGTCTATGTACCCTTTACGTTATTGTTAATTTGTTAATACATTTCGATTAAAATCTTTTAAAATCCAAAGGAAGGGTTTGTCGTAAAAATATATATATATATATAAATATCTAAAAATAAAGTTTTAAATGATATTCTTAATGATTAAGCAATAAACGAAACAAATTCACAGTTTCAGAGAACCAGGAACGTAAGAATAAAGTCTAAAGAAATTCCGTTAAGTCAACTCTCTACTCTCATCCTGTCGGGTAACCCTGTAAATATTTGTAAATAAACTTGGAACAAAAAAATACTTTCCTAAATCAAATATTAAGCCGAAATTAATAGATGTAATTATTCTTATTTATTATAAAAAAAGAGTTATTTATAAAATAAATAAGTAAGTCAATAAAACTGATGAATATATAAAAATAAAAATATGGGTGAAAAATTTGTAACTTTTCATAAGCCATAGTAAATGATTGTTTTAAATAAAGGAAATGATTACTCGAGCTTCAAGTTTTATAATCCTTATATCTTTGCTATCTGATGTTGCATATCCTTGATATCTAAAACTTTGCATTCTGCTACACCAAAAAGTTCAAGTTTAATATATCAAAGGGCTTCCATAAGTTGCGACTTTACACACTACACTGGGACGAAATATAATTATAAAAATGTATTTGATATTGTAACCAAGCAAATAGTTTAACTCATTAAGTCACTTATTGAGTAAGATGGGTCTGTTTACACTGAAAAAGTGTTCTTTGGACTGTTTAAAATCCTAACTTGAGTCTAAAAGTCATCTTCCTATTCTTTCCGAAAAAAAGGGTTCAAAAAGAATTTTGTTGATTATCCTCAAAATGTAAAAACGTTTATATTTGTTGAAGGATCTTTCGTTGTAATTTGAAATAGACCTTTATTCAAAGATGGACACACCCGATTCACAAGGGTACTAATAAAACCTTAATCTGATCAGTAATGTGGATTGTGGTAGATCAATTGAAAATAAGTTTACATTATCTTTAAGTGAGGATAGGAACTGAGTTTTTGCCACAAACTCAAATACATCTTTGCAACCCATGGTCATAGACCTTAGATATTTGAAATTATTTATTCTGTGAGATCAAATAATCTAAGTTTGAAATATCAAAGGTTTACACTAAGCGGTTGCAGAGATATAGAAATTAGAAAGTTTGAGTTTGTGGCAAAAACTCAAATCCTTTAATTGATCGATTAATGTAAGAAATTGATTTATACCTGGATCAATTTTGGTGAGTTCCTTCGTTGTGTTTTCAACTGCAGGAACTCTAAAATCATTATCATACAAATGTAAATATTGTAAGCATAAATAATGTAAATATTGTAAGCATAAATAATGTAAATGAATTCTATTATATAGTTATTTAAATTGATAATCAAATTGTAAACAATTTTTCTTATTTTTTTCCGCACTTGGATGGATAAAATTTTTAGATTTCAAAATAACTTTTTTAATACAGTGAAATCCTTAATAACGAATACATCGGAAGAATTTATCAAATGTCGTCTAGACAATTTTTCAATGGGTTTTATACTATATTACGTAAATTTCAGTATTTGCGAAAATAAATAAATAGCCATGAATATGCGGGAACAGTTTTAAAGAGTTCCATATAATCATTTAATTAAAAAAAACTAAATATCTGCAACGTTCCATTATCAGAAAGTGAAGAATACGACATTTGATGAATTCTTTCGATGTATTCGTTATTAAGGGTTTCACTGTAAATAATCAGCATCTTAAAAAAATATTTCAAAGTTTTCAGACAATTTCAGTATGCATTTAATTATCAATACAATATTTTTTTAAATTCTATTTTGATGAAATAAATATAATAATGTTAAATATACTCAAATATATCAGTTCCTTTCTTTTTATTTACATTTAACGTTATCAGATCATTATAAGCTTTTCCTCTTCATAAAAATGTTTGTATTTAATCTTCATGACACAAACAATCTCAAGAATTGATGAGGGTCAACCCAGACCAAAATATATTTTTTTTTAAATTTGGAACTAACATTTACTTTATTAATTCTATAGAGGTTTGGTCCATCGCCATCACCGAATTTTAAATAAAAATGTTCACTTTGTTTACATATTTATTTGTCTCGATTGAATAACAGCTTATAATAAAAAGCCAAAGCTGAAATAGACAGTCGTCTTCAATGTATTGATATAAACGCATCTCACTTTGAACGGTATGAATTGTATTCACTCTAAGAAATTTCAAATTTTCATCTAACAAAATTTGATTGAGCACCGGCATCAAATTCACCTTAGCAGAATTATTCAACAAAATTTGACGAGGGATTCTGCTAAGATGAATTTGATGCCGGTGCTCCTACAAATTTAGTTAAACGAAAATTTGAATTTTTTAGAATATTGATATAAACATAAACGCATTTGACAATGGTATGCATTGTATTGATATAAACCCATACCACTGTGGACTGCATTGTATTAATACAAACGCATACCGCTATTGTATTAATATAAACGCATACCAATTTAGTCTGCATAGTATTAATACAAACGCATACTGCTGTTGTATTGATATAAACGCATAACAAAGTGGTCTGCATTGTATTAGTATAATCGTATACCGTTATGGTCTGCATTTTATTGTTATACGCATACCATTTTGCTTGTTTTGGTTTGGTTTTGTGTGGTATACCTGTCATATAAATATATTCCAAGCTTATGAAGCAGCAGACTACGGAATACATTATCCTACAAAATTAATTTAGTTTTTAACATTTACAATTACTTTACAGGGAAGTTTTGAGATGGAAATGCCCGAATTTCGCTGAGCAGGTTGTAATTTTTACTTTATTGTCCCAATGGACAGCCAAGGAACTAAATCTCCCGTTGGTAAATCATTGGTCGGTAATTTGTTCGTGAAAAGGCGGTTCTGTTGTTTAGATATCTATAAAAGTGAGAGTGTAGAAGTAATTCCTATATTTTAGTGTGGCATGTCCGATTCTCAATGGTCCCATAAATGGTCAGGAATGAATGAGATATTCATTTAAAAATTATTTATTTTTAATCAGGGGGTCTCTCAATAGTAGTAACGCACGGGTCTTATTATAGAAAAACTTGTCAAACTAGAAAAGTGACAATCAGGGGCGTACTCAGGAATTTGTCCAAGGGGAGGGGCTTACATTTTTTTCTTTCCAGTGGGGGATCAGCAACCGCTGGGGCTTGAAAACCCCCTAAAATCCATAGATTTCACTGGTCCAGGGGGGGGGGCTTTGAATTTGATTTGTAATTAAGCAAAGATGTTTACTGCTAGCTTAAAAATCAAAATGAAATGGGTCTGTGTACATGCACACGTATCTACTGTCTTTTCTCTTCATTGAACTATTAAAAATCATAACTTAAGATATAGTGTCGTCGTCTAAGTCCACTGTTTTATGAGTCACACTGTACAAAAGTAGGTTTTCTAAAATAGTCATTTGTATTCAAGAATAAATTCCAAAAAAGGAAAACTTGTTATATTTTTCTTATCTTTTATACAAATGCGAAAGAATAATGATTGCAAACTAAATCAAATTTATATCAATGCGTTGTAAAGCATTGGTGCCACCATTTTGAACAGTATGTATGTAACCCTTAAAGCTTTATTACAAGAATAAATATTTAAAACATAAAAAGATATTTTTAGAATATCTTTAATTGAATGTTTGATCCTCTGATCTAAAAAAGTACTTAATCGTTTTGCTTACCCTTCCGAAAAACTTTAAAATGTGTACAAGTACAACAACTTTACAGGGATTTTAAGAGATTTTTACTTCACAATTGTGACCAAAACCCAATCTTGATCAGAAGATTACACGAGGAAGATACCTGAGTAAGGAAGATTAGAAGAATACACGAGGAAGATACCTGAGTTAGGAAGATTAGAAGATTACAATAGGAAGATACCTGAGTAAGGAAGATTAGAAGATTACAAGAGGAAGATACCTGAGTTAGGAAGATTAGAAGATTACAATAGGAAGATACCTGAGTAAGGAAGATTAGAAGATTACACGAGGAAGATACCTGAGTAAGGAAGATTAGAAGATTACACGAGGAAGATACCTGAGTAAGGAAGATTAGAAGATTACAAGAGGAAAATACCTGAGTAAGGAAGATTAGAAGATTACATAAGGAAGATACCTGAGTAAGGAAGATTAGAAGATTACATAAGGAAGATACCTGAGTAAGGAAGATTAGAAGATTACATAAGGAAGATACCTCATTAAGGAAGATTAGAAGATTACACGAGGAAGATACCTGAGTAAGGAAGATTAGAAGATTACAAGAGGAAGATACCTGAGTAAGGAAGATTAGAAGATTACACGAGGAAGACAGAACAAGAAAGATATGATTTACGTCACTCATCCACCGTGCAGGAGGAGAGAGTTTGGGATACACTTTCTAAAACACAAAAAAAAATACAGTGAGAGGCGCACACATGAGGGGGTTTATAATAGGCCGCTCAGTACCCCTCCCCCCTCCCCCATCCCTCTTGGAAAAATACAGTTAGAGGCGCACACATGAGGGGGGTCTATAATAGGCCGCTCAGTCCCCCTCCCCCCTCCCTCTTGGAAAGAAAAAGCAATTTAAGTTTCTGAAAAAAGTCTCTTCTTTTTAAATGTAAATGGTCTCAAGTTTCCGTAAAAACTTTTTAAAAATTTAAGAGAAAAAATTTTTATGAAAATTTTAAATATATATTTTTTCTATAAAACTAACCAGTATAAGTTCGTATATATTGAGAAGGTTTCTGGGAGCATGACAAATCACCATTACAAGAACCAGACCAGAGATAAGAAAACTAGCAGATTTATCCCTAATAATGAAAATAATAATAATTATAATCATAAGAATAATAATAATAAGAGTAAAAATATTAATAATAGTAAAAAATAATAATAATAAGAATAAGTCAACATATATATGAACGTCTTGTTATAGATAATAATAATAATAAAATAATAATCTACTAATAATTAAAAGCGTAATTGTGCCCTAAAAACTACGATTTTTTTACCCCCTGGATAGTTACCATTCAGTGCTATAAGTATAAGTGTAATAAGACCCTTTCACATTTGTAACTTGGCTTCAACAATATCGTGAATATATTTATTATTTATTTTTTTCTTGAATCCTGTCACTACTTTGATGTAACCAACCATGGTTTCCTATAATTACCTAGCTGTGACCAGGGTTTCCTATAATTACCTAGCTGTGACCAGGGTTTCCTATAATTACCTAGCTGTGACCAGGGTTTCCTATAATTACCTGGATATGACCAGGGTTTCCTATAATTACCTGGCTGTGACCAGGGTTTCCTATAATTACCTGGATGTGACCAGGGTTTCCTATAATTGCCTGGATGTGACCAAGGTTTCCTATAATTACCTGGATATGACCAGGGTTTCCTATGATTGCCTGGATGTGACCAAGGTTTCCTATAATTACCTGGATGTGACCTGGGAACCTTTTCCCTTCAATCTTCTGGAAACCAAACAGTTTAGAACACACATACATAGAATTGGGCCAACCCCTAGAAATAGGAAAAGTTATGAAAGGCACTGTAGACGTAAATCTTCATTTATAGAATGGCAGGTCTCATTCGCAACAGAACCCTTTATAGCTTCGTCTGATCAGGAATGAAGAATACATACATTGATCTTTCCTTTTTAAAGTGATTTCCGTATTTCTGCTCTAAAAACAATGAAGTAAGTTGTAAGAATTTGACACTTTTTTATAAACTAAACAACCACAAAATCTTCCACATTCTTGATAACATAAAAGTTTAAAACCGCGTTGGACATTATAGAATATTAGAGTTTTTCAGGAAATATACAGGGTTCCCCAAGAAATATACAGACCAGGAACCGCCATATCTGATGCGTCAAATCTGTGTACTGCAGTGGGAGGAGATCAAAACAGAGAATTCAGGGGCAAAACATCAACTATGTGAGAGGGGGGATGATCAGATTTATAGCTATCGTAGACATGAATAATAATTATAAAACGCAAGAATATTTGTTACTTGCGAGTATATATTGGACTGTAATATTACATCAGAGCATTAGTCCTTTCCCTTCATCTTCTGTGGGGGCAGTGGGTTTGTTTACATTCCTCCCACAAAGTAAAGTACAAAATTTGCATATTTGAGTTCGGCGTTCCTTTATATAGTTCCATGGATGTTACTACGATGACGACCAAAGGCAAAAAAACACTTTGAGTTAAGTAAATTTATGCAAGCGACACTCTGTTCGGTTTATGCAAACGACACTCTGATGGAGTACACAATGTTTCAATTTTGTTTAAATTTTAATGCACTTTTTACCACTAGAGGCTCAAGTTTATTTATCTGACCTGTGAGAAAAAGGTTGGCTGAGATCAGGAAACATCTGTACTGGTCAGATCTCATCATACTTGTAGGGGCCAGTCTGGATACACTGTACAGTGTACAATTTACAGTACAGTTTACAGAATAGTTTACAGTATAGTTTACAGTATAGTTTATAGTATAGTTTGCAGTATAGTTTACAGTATAGTTTACAGTAAAGTTTGCAGTACAGTTTACAGTTTACAGTGTAGTTTACAAAATAGTTTACAGTATTGTTTGTAGTTCACTTTACATTGCAGTTCACAGTTTAAAGTATAGTTTAAAATATGGTTTACAGTATAGTTTACATTTACAGTATAGTTCACAGCACAGTTTACATTACAGTATAGTTTACAGTATAGTTTACATTGCAGTTTACATTATAGTTTACAGTTTAGTTTACAGTATAGTTTACAGTATAGTTCACAGCACAGTTTACATTACAGTATAGTTTACAGTATACTTTACATTGCAGTTTACATTATAGTTTACAATTTAGTTTACAGTATGGTTTACAGTATAGTTTACAGTATAGTTTACAGTGTAGTTTAGAGTATGGTTTACATTATAGTTTACAGCACAGTTTACAGTTTGCAGTATAGTTTACAGTATAGTTTACAGTATGGTTCAGTATAGTTTACAGTGTAGTTTAGAGTATGGTTTACATTATAGTTTACAGTTTAGTTTACAGTATAGTTTACAGTATAGTTCACAGCACAGTTTACATTACAGTATAGTTTACAGTATAGTTTACAGTATGGTTTACAGTATGGTTTACAGTATAGTTTACAGTACAGTTTACAGTTTACAGTATAGTTTACAGTATAGTTTACAGTATGGTTTACAGTATGGTTTACAGTATGGTTTACAGTATAGTTTACAGTACAGTTTACAGTTTACAGTATAGTTTACAGTATAGTTTACAGTATGGTTTACAGTATAGTTTGCAGTATAGTTTACAGTATAGGAATTCCACAACTTAAAAAAACACGTACTAAATAACTACGAGAGAAAAACTACAACTAATGTATTGAGCAAGTATGGGATGATCAAGTTTTCAAACTGTTAAAGATTTATTATAACCATTACCCGTTCTCCTCCACAAGTCGAAGCTCGAAAAATCTTGGAATATTGTAAATACTACAGAATACAAGAATAGGCAGAATGTATCCAAAAAAGGCGCCCTGAAAAGAAATTTTTTTTATATTGTTAAAGGGACAATACAACGTTATTTCAAGGAGAGACATGTCCTTTAAAACATTTATGAGAGAGATATAGTTGTTTTTCTAGCTTGAAAATAGATAACTTCTCACATTTGTCTCTGATTAGATGCGTACACATGGGGAGGGGGGGCTATGGGGCTCGTGCCCCTCTGTTTCCGTAAAATCTTTGGTTTTCATGGGGGTTTCAGACACCAAAGGAGCCCCTCCCCCCTGGAACGTAAATAATGTAAGCCCTTTCCCTCTGGATAAATTACTGTTAAATTTCGCAAGTAATGTATAATTTTTTAACTAAAATTGAAAATAATCAAATTTTAGATTTGAAAAATATCTATTGTTTGTTCTCATACAAAAATGTAAAGGGTTACGTTTTAAATCCAGGAGTATATATTTTTAAGAATCACCCCCCCCCCCTCGGGGAAATAATTTTTGAAGATGGGGGGGACATAAAAGGGAAAGTTTATCATCCTTTTTCATACTTTTTATCCGAACTTTTGTTTATTTTCCCCTAAAAATACCTTACTTCTTGGGGGAAAATGATACTCAAAAGGGGGGGGAATGTTTTTTTGAAAAATATACACCTCTGTAAATTATATCGTGCATGAAACTCCATAAAGAAATGATCACTTAAAATATCTTCGAAATTCCCTTTCAGATTGACAAATTACGTTTGTTGAAACCCTTGGTCAAAGATCTAACAATGTAAACATTTCTGATTGATTTACATCATATTGTATTGTTCTGAATTGTAAATAAATACAACAATAGACATTTCTACTATTTTTTCAAAGATAAGGATTCAACTTTCGCCATTGGCAATTCTCAAAACTCAAGCCTATAATGACGACCTAATACTCTTAGTCTTTACTTATAACGAACCCTCTCTTGTTTATGTTGATAATAATATTCATAATAATTATAAAAATTAAGGGAACGTTAAATAATGATAATGATAAAAATAATAATAAGAATAATAATAATCATGATAAGAATAATAATAGGATATCTACTACTACTACTAATAATAATAATAATAACAATACTAATAATGATAATAACCTGATTCGTGCATTTGTTCTTAGCGATTGACAAAAATCGTTCCATCGCGATACCCAGTACACAGTACATACTTGCTGTACAAAAAGAAAATAACCGACTGTAACGGTCATATGGTTTTTATGAAAAGAATGAATAGAAAAGGATGAATATAAAAGGATGAATATAAAAGGATGAATATAAAAGGATGAATATAAAAGGATGAATATAAAAGAATGAACATAAAAGGATGAATATAAAAGGATTTAAAAGAATTTATATAAAGGTGTAGCAAAAATCGTGTAAACATGATATCCTGTAAGCCTGGAGTACGTTGTGCATTATTAACAATTTATGTCGTAGACTTACACATAATGACATTATTCATTGAAACTGCATTTCAATTGAATATGTAGCATGATCAGATTAAATCGTGTGATATATACTTAAATTATGCTATAAACATGGGTAGAGATAGCTTATCTACGTTATATCTATTCCTATTTATCTTATAAAGATGTACATTAAACTTTAACTGTGCGGTAAATATATGGATAACGGCGTAGAACTTGTAATTACGTCAATAAACGTTAACTTGTGGGCGTGGCAAGATATTTAAATAAAGTCAGCTTATAGAGTAACTCTGTACTGTTTACTGCGAGAGAGTAATTGTCCTTGTTTTGATAAACAGGTAGAGAATCATTTAGGATCGATATATAGCTTGTTTGATAGCTAGGCTTGTATCCCCTGTGTGGCATTTAGAGCCTGGATTAATAGCTTGGTTTGTATGCTATCGAGATCGCGCCCATTGCTAGTGGTGTTGATAGTAGGCGGGATCATAACCGTGTGGATCGTGCCCTGGTTGACTTTGATAGCAGACAGGTTACCAGGATTGACACGTTTCGAGAACTTGTTTATGGAGTAGGTGATTAACTACAAAGTGATGATCAAAAGGATGAATATAAAAGGATGAATTATAAAAGGATGAATATAAAAGGATGAATATAAAAGGATGAATATAAAAGGATGAATTTTAAAAGGATGAATATAAAAGGATGAATTTTAAAAGGATGATTATAAAAGAATGAATATAAGGGATGATTATAAAAGAAGAATATAAAGGATGAATATAAATGAATGCAAAAGAACGAATATAAATGAACATGCAAGGATGAATATAAAATGATGAATATAAAAGGATGAATATAAAAGGATCAATATAAAAGGATAAATATAAAAGGATAAATATAAAAGGATTAATATAAAAGGATGAATATAAAAGGATGAATATAAAAGGATGAATATAAAAGGATGAATATATAAAAGGATTAATATAAAAGGATTAATATAAAAGGATGAATATAAAAGGATGAATATAAAAGGATTAATATAAAAGGATGAATATAAAAGGATGAATATAACGGATGAATATGAATGAATGTAGAAGGATAAATAAGAATGAATGTAAAAGGATGAATATATATGAATATAAAAGGATTAAATAAAATAAATATAAAAGTATCAATTTAAATGATTATAAACAAATGAATTTAAATGAATTTAAATTAATGAAAATAAAAGGATAAATATATAAGAATGAATACCTGTATAGAATATGTAAAGGAGAGGAAAGGAGAAGGGTGCAAGATGAATATAAATTGTACTCTGAAAAACATAATTATAACAGAAAGATAGAAAACGGATAGATGGTACGAAAAATAGACAGATGGTTAGAAGAATAGACAGATAGACAGGCATACAAACAAGTAATTCAACAGATGGACAAAGAGAAAAAGACAATCCGAAAAATAGACAGAAAGACGATTATGTGACAGAATATATATCTTAAATGACTTATGGACAGGTATGGGGAAATTAAAAATATGGCATAGACATGTAGCAAAAATAGAGGCCCAAAGTAAATTTCGTTGTATATTGTCCATATAGCCATGTATTGCGATTAACCCATTAAATGTACGTAGATATATATATATAACTTCGCCATATCCATATTGTGATTGCTTAACTACGTGATATTTAACAGCGCATAACTTGTAATTACGCTGTTAAAGACCCAATTCTAATCTACTGAAGAAATATAAGTTAGTTGATAGAGTAACTCCGTACTGTTTACTGCGAGAGAGTAATTGTTTCCTGTTTTGATAGGAAAGATAGACAGATAGACAGATAGACAGATAGACAGATAGACAGATAGACAGATGGACAGATGGACAGATGGGCAGATAGACAGAAATACATATAGACAGATAGACAGATAGACAGATAGACAGATATACAGATATACAGATATACAGATAGACAGATAGACAGATAGACAGATAGACAGATAGACAGATAGACAGATAGACAAATAGACAGATAGACGGATAGACAGATAGTCAGAAAGACAGATAGACAGATAGACAGATAGTCAGATAGACAGATAGACAAATAGACATATAGACAAATAGACAGATAGGCAGATAGACAGATAGACAGATAGAATGATAGACAGATAGACAGATAGACAGATAGATAGATAGACATATAGACAGATAGACAGATAGACAGATAGACAGATAGACAGATAGACAGATAGACAGACAAATAGACAGATAGACAGATAGACAGATAGAATGATAGACAGATAGACAGATAGACAGATAGATAGATAGATAGACATATAGATAGATAGACAGATAGACAGAAAGACAGATAGACAGATAGACAAATAGGCATGTAGACAGATTACTGAAAAATCCGGTTCATTTGAAGTACTAGACTGATTTTCACTTAGCTGGAGGAAGTTATATTATAGAATAGATACAGACAGAATCTAGACGTGAAAACTGGATAGTAATTAGAATCTTCTTTTAGTGTTGTAAACACTTATTTTAATATTTACAAGAACAAATGTTTAACCTCGAATGTGTGGGACATATGACGAATAGAGAAGTTGGTCACACACATTATCAGAAACACAGAGTCTACAATTATCAATCAATATTTACAAAAAAAGTTTAAAAAGAACCTTTTTTAAAGTCTGTTATTTTCTAGGATTAGACATATGAGGGTTTTCAATGTTTTTTGTTGTTATTAAATCTACTAGATATATGTAGAAATATTTCTTTTTTAATTAGATATTCATGTTTATATAAACTCAATTGGGTTTGTCACATTAATAAAGTCAAGGGGGGTGGGAGGGGGGACGGACTTTTAGAAACGGTTTCGTCACGCAGTGTTTATACTGCAAAAATCATGGGAAAATTTCATTTAAAAGTATAAATCCTCAAATTAAATCAAAATATATTTTTAAGTAGTTTTGATGAGGAAAAAATTGAACAATGATATAATTTGTGTGACTACTACTGACTAAGCTAAAAAAAGATTATTTTCAGACGTTTCCAACTTTGCAGTAGTCAGCTTGTCTTAATTACGTAAATTCATCAAATGAACAAAAACAATTGCATAGGTTTCCACCCACAGTAAATCTCTGTGGAATTTCGCGCAATTCCGCAACTATCTACGCAGAATACCGCAGTTTCGCTGGAAAAAGGATTTTTTTTTTGTAAGCAAGCGCGCAATTCTGCGCAGAAAGTGTGGAATTTGTTAGCAACTACTTTTTCGTTCAATCTCTATGGGGAAACTTTCGTTCAGCCAACGAAAATCTGAACGAAAATTTCGATTTGTATCGCTTGAATTTGAACGAAAATTTCGCGAAAGTTAGGTCGAAAGTTTCGTCAAAAATGCATCGTAATTCGCAAAAATTTAGAACGAAAATGAACGAATTCGTTCGTTTATTTTCGCGAATTTCGTTCAACGAAAATTTCGATGGAAACCCTACTACTTTCATAATACCCCCATGTACGCTACTGACTGTGAATTAATCTACACAAAAGCGTAAATAACAAAAAGGTTTTAAAGGTTAGAAGAAAAACTTTAAAAAGAAGAATTTGAGCCTTTTTTTTATGAAAAAAATAAGAATAGTTTACTCTCAATCATAATTTTCTAAATCATTAAAAAAAATAATTAAAAAATGATTTTTGGATTGCCTAGCGTTGTGTTTAGTTCTATTAACGGGTTTGAAAGAACAAGAAAGCAGAGAGAATTTCCTAAAAAAAAATATCATTATTAACCCTACTCTAGCATGGGGGGGGGGAGACTCTACCCGGATTGCAAAGATGAAAATGCCCGATTCAAATCGATACGCTTAAAAGCTTTGTCTGATCAAGTATGAAATAGTTTATTGTTTTGAAAACTTATATTTATTTTAGCTTCCTCTACAGTCTACACACGTGACTTGCGTAATTCTGCCGGATGAGAACATGTTAGAATAATCAGAATTAAACACCTTTAAACTAGAAAAACGACGTTATCTTCAACATTATTGAGATAAAGGTTTCAATGATATGACAATTTATAATGAAGGGTCACTTGAAATTACCCTTACAGACCTTTTAAAGACATTAACCTAATTCAAGAAGTAAAAAACATATGATATAACCCACCTTTTGCCTGAAACTAGAAAGTCACTAAAGTCAACATCATCGATTCTTTCTTTTTTAAATAAACATGGTGTTTTTGCAACAAAACAAACTGATTTATTCTATTAATATTTATAAATGATAAATTTTAGAATAGGTCACGTAAATATTTCAAAACGAATACATTCGCAAATTCCAAAGGGTAATGTTTTTTTAAAAGAATCGGTTAAAATAAATTTTGGAAAAATTCAATAACATTATCAATATTGATGTTCTGAAAAGAAACCCCAAAAATTAAATGTTTTATTTTATGTTTTGAATTGAGAGAAAAATCAGTGCTACTTTTGAAATGTATAGGAACTGTTGGCGGTAATTTGAAGTGATCGACCATTCATTTGCAGTATTGAGTGAGAGAGTCACAACATTATCCTTTAAACCTTTTACTTATTAAGGATGTTGTTTGTTTGTTTTTATCGAATAAACGTAAAAACGGCCGAACCGATCGGATCAAATTTTATATGGGGCCTCACATGACCCTCCAACAATAAATTTAATTTTCATTAAATTTTTTAGATCCACTATATTTTTTTATAAAATCTGCAAACATTTTTGTTTTTGTTTTAATGTATAAAAACAGAAAATGTTCACGATTGAAATAGAAGATAGGCGCGAAGCGCCCTGAAAGCCTAGTATACAAAAATTATATTTAAAAATTTACACTTTTTGAGAGATCGATGATCAGTCAAAGGTTTAAAATTGTAAATCAGGGTATTGCCATCTTTGCATGGAGGGTTAATTGAAAGTACAGTCCTTTTAAACCTCAGTATATTAAGTACAGTCCCTTTAAACCTCAGTATATTAAGGAATATTACTTAAATGTTTTTAATTTCTGATACAGGTTGAGGTATTATCTTGTTTACCCTTCAGTCTAAACGTGGAAAAGTAATACTTAAATGTGGTTAAATCGATCCCCCCCCTCCCTGACTTAGTTTTGCGAATCTTTGAACTTAGAAAATATGTTCAAAAATATTCTTAAAAATAAGAAAATAATTTTCATATTTCAATGACGGCTCAATTTTTCTTTGTTGTTCCCTCTTATATTATTTAAATTTGAATTCATTCATATTTTAAAATTTGGATTCTGGATTAAAAATTGGAATGTTTTATGCAAAAAATTGTTAAAAAAGATTAGATGGTTACGCTGCAGTGATGAATTTTATTTGATTAGCTTGAAAACAAGGAATCGACAGTTTGAAATTCATGTCAAGTCCAGATTACCAGTGAAAATAAAAAATGTTCTAAAGGAATTGTGCCTTTGCCACAGATTCTATTTTTCCAATTCCTATATCTTTGCAACCCAATGTCGTAGACCTTACATATTTCAAACTATAAATCTGTTAGATCAAATAGTGTAAGTTTGTGCCATCAGGTTGCAAAGATATAGGGATTAGAACATTTGAGGTTGTGGTAAAGACTCGATTTCTTTAGGGTTACCCACAAAGAAAATGACGACTGTAAACTCAACAACTATAAAGATCTAAAGGTTGAATTTTGTTCTCTTTCTTAAATAAAACGCTTAAAAAAATATAAATATGAAAATACTCGAATGGAAAACAGAAAAATCTGCTAAATATAAATATTTCGCATGTAAAAGAAAGAACAAAAACTAAAGAGTTTTACAAATAAAAGTGGCGGAGAGCGCCATGAAATACTGGTTTTTTAATATTGATTTTCCTAATACAGCTAACCATCTCAGCAGGTTCACTAATCAAACAATCAATCAATTAGATTATAAAATTTAATAATAATGATAATTGGGAAATTCTGTAACTATAAGGGTGAACTTATGTCATCGGAATGTCTCAAAACTCGTTCATTAATTGTCTCATAAATTTTTTTTTTTTTTAATTTATTACGATTTATATTTTAGATTAAAGTGTTTCTAGAATGATATTTTGATATCCATGTTGATATATTTAGACAACAAAATTTACTCCAGTCAGGCGCGTACACAGGAAAGTAGCCGGGGCGGNATTATCAATATTGATGTTCTGAAAAGAAACCCCAAAAATTAAATGTTTTATTTTATGTTTTGAATTGAGAGAAAAATCAGTGCTACTTTTGAAATGTATAGGAACTGTTGGCGGTAATTTGAAGTGATCGACCATTCATTTGCAGTATTGAGTGAGAGAGTCACAACATTATCCTTTAAACCTTTTACTTATTAAGGATGTTGTTTGTTTGTTTTTATCGAATAAACGTAAAAACGGCCGAACCGATCGGATCAAATTTTATATGGGGCCTCACATGACCCTCCAACAATAAATTTAATTTTCATTAAATTTTTTAGATCCACTATATTTTTTTATAAAATCTGCAAACATTTTTGTTTTTGTTTTAATGTATAAAAACAGAAAATGTTCACGATTGAAATAGAAGATAGGCGCGAAGCGCCCTGAAAGCCTAGTATACAAAAATTATATTTAAAAATTTACACTTTTTGAGAGATCGATGATCAGTCAAAGGTTTAAAATTGTAAATCAGGGTATTGCCATCTTTGCATGGAGGGTTAATTGAAAGTACAGTCCTTTTAAACCTCAGTATATTAAGTACAGTCCCTTTAAACCTCAGTATATTAAGGAATATTACTTAAATGTTTTTAATTTCTGATACAGGTTGAGGTATTATCTTGTTTACCCTTCAGTCTAAACGTGGAAAAGTAATACTTAAATGTGGTTAAATCGATCCCCCCCCCCACTCTCCCTCCCTCCCCTTCCCGAAAGCAAAAACTAACTACTAAACTAGCTCCGTAGGACGAAGTATCGATACGAAGAAGAAGTTCTTAAAAGAAATTAATGTATTTATAAAAATAGAAAGATATTTGGTTCTCAAAACCTAGCGAAATAAAGCTAAGAAATATCTGACCTATCAGACCAAATGAGCTGATGATTACTAAATCCACGAAATACCTAACCTATCAGACCAAATCAGCTGAGGATTACTAAATCTAAGAAATATTTGACCTATCAGACCAAATCAGCTGATGATTACTGAACTATCAGACCAAATCAGCTGTTGATTACTAACCTATCAGACCAAAACAACTGATGATTACTAAAACTACGGCGTTGAGGTAGAATTCGACATCATTTTCCTCCATTTTGATCTGAAATATGGTAAATATTTGTTAAGAAATAAAAACAAACTATTATTATTGTAACAGTGGGCGAGTTTTGTTGATCTTTTACGATCAGCAATTCAAGGATATTGGTTGGTTGGTTGGTTGGTTGGTTGGTTGGTTGGTTGGTTGGTTGGTTCTGCTGGTTTGTTGGTTAACTTTTGAATTAAATTGATTTACTGGTTGGTTGTTTGCAGACACATATAATTAATCATTTAGTAACCTTAAAGGGAGGGATCGGCAATATATGGTAGTTGAACAGAAATTGCAGTATTATTGAACATTTTTTAGGATTCATTTGAGATCTATCAGACGTTTTTACGGTGCATATTTGTTTAGCAAGAGCGCAAATTCAATATTTAAATTTCTTATTGAGGGATGATTTTGAGAATTGGCTTTATAAAAATTATTCAAAAACGACGAAGACAAATGTAACAAAATATCTGCAGTAAACTAATTAGATGTTTAGGTACATATTTTTCATTCGAACTTTGTCAATAAATCAATGTTTGAATTATTGTTTCTTTTTTAGTGTTATACTGATTTTCTTACTCTTTATGAATTTGTTAACAGATTTCTTCAAATTCTTCATTCTATTAACATGTTCCTAAACAACTAATTAGTTTACTTTAGAATTTTTGTTACATTTTTTGTGGTCGTCATTGAATAATCTAAATAATTCCGAATCTTAAAATCATCCCGATGAAAATGGACAATCAATGAGGGTTTTAAAGATTGCATTTGCACTCTTGCAGAACAAATATGCACCGTAAAATCGTCTGATGAATCCTAAAAATTTCTCAATAATACTGCTATCTCAGTTCAACTACCATACATTGCCGGTCACTCCCTTTAAGTATTAAAATACTAAAGAACGCTGACAAAGCATCGTTCTTTCTTCGGCACGCCCAACTATTCTTACGAATTCATTAAACATTTATAAATTGCAGATGAAAGAATAAATATAAGTTGCAAATAAATGAATTACAGAAAAATGAATAAAAATAAAAGGAGTTAAAGAAAAAAATACACTTCCCACTTTTTTTTTCCTCCGAAGCTTAATTTTGCCCCGATCATAATGAAATTAATATCAGAATTTCTCTAAGATGTTAGGGCTACGTTGTAAAATCAGTGTTGGATTTGGTCAACCCTGCTTTTAATTAATGCTCTTAGTCTCTTGGAGGTTAAACTGATATTAATTTCATTATGATCGGGTAAAAATTAAACCTCTGAGAGAAAGAAGTGTGAAGTGTTTTTTTAATACCCTTTAAATTGTAGATAAATTAATAAATATAAATTGGAGATAAATGAATAAATTATAAATTGCAGATAAATGAATAAATATAAATTGCAGATAAATGAATAAATATAAATTGCAGATAAATGAATAAATATAAATTGTAGATAAATGAATAAATATAAATTTCAGATAAATGAATAAACTATAAATAGCAGATAAATGAAAAAATATAAATTGCAGATGAATGAATAAATTATAAATTACAGATAAATGAATAAATTATAAATTGCAGATAAATGAATAAATATAAATTGCAGATAAATGAATAAATTATAAATTGCAGATAAATGAATAAATAAAAATTGCAGATAAATGAATTAATATAAATTGTAGATAAATGAATAAATATAAATTGTAGATAAATGAATAAATATGAATTGCAGATAAATGAATAAATATAAATTGTAGATAAATAAATAAATTATAAATTGCAGATAAATGAATGTTCTTTACAAAGGTGATTATTAAAATTAGATACAGCGAGAACCAAAAAACTGTAAAATTAACTTCGTGTTTGTTCTTCTTTTTACATGTTGCAACTGATAAATCTCTAAAGACAGTTTTCTAAAAATAGTTGAAATGCAAATTGAACCTATATGCATAGCGACCTCAAATGATTCAAAATATAAGACGAATAGAGTTCCACTGCAATTTGGTTCACAGTGTAGTTATAAATGATCTTATATGTTTGTCTGCTTGTATGTGCGAATATAATTTAGGAAGAAACATTAGGATCGATTTGACTCACATTTTGCATGGGGAACTCGGTAGAACTACGGGAACGTTTTAGTTTGGCTTAAAAGTTCAGAGTTGAGTATATATAGGTTCTAAAGGTAGACTTTGAGGGAAAACTTTGTTTCCAGTCACAGCTGGGTTCCTAAGCCAGGTGATAGATATTGTCACTGCAAACTACACAAGTGTAAGAAAAGTCAAATTGTAACACATTATGAATTCAAAACATTTTTATTCTACTCAAAAGCTCTTCAACGTGCTTAAATTCATACAGTGAAACCCTTAATAACGAATACATCGGAAGAATTTATCAAATGTCGTCTTGACAATTTTTCAATGAGTTTTATACTATATTACGTAAATTTCAGTATTTGCGAAAATAAATAGATAGCCATGAATAAGCAGGAACAGTTTTAAAGAGTTCCATATAATCATTTAATTAAAAAAACTAAATATTTGCAACATTCCATTATAAGAAAGTGGAGAATGTGACATTTGATGAATTCTTTCGATGTATTCGTTATTAAGGGTTTCACTGTACAAAAACATATTTTGAAGCAGGCTTCATTTGACCCTTATATGTTGATGATGTAATTTAAATAAACAATTTTTGTTTAAAATACTGGCATTCATCCAGTTATGTATATATATATTTAGAATTTACACAAGGGATGGACAGAAACTTGTTTCGTTCTTTAACATTTTTGGGTTTAAAAAGGATTCACAAAATCTTAGAGGTTCTACGATTAATATAATTTGTTCGCATTTTTCTGGTATATTTTCTTGGGATCAAATGTTGTTTAATAAAATAGTACATGTTGTTGGAACCTAATCTGAATGAAACCCTATGTTGAGAACTTATAAAAGTCTAAAAACCTGAAAAGTCCCAGAAAAACGAAGAGCTTTCTATATATATAGCAAATAGGTATTGCCCACATATTTATGTCACTCTTGCATGGGTTATTTTTTAATGAAAAGATGCCGTTTTTTTTGGATAAGTACTGTACTGGGACTGTACGTACTGTACTGTACTGTACTGTACTGTGAAAGTAATTTTAGATGGCCCGATTCCCAACGGTACCCTTTAAACTTCAATACTTTTTGTCCGAAGTACGGACTAAGGGTACAGTTGTAAATTGGACATGCAAATCTATAAATTTTAAATTAAATAAGTTTAAAAGTTGTTATATTCATGAAAATAAATATCGGGTTTTTCTTTTAAATTAGCATTCTGGTATTTCTTAATTATGTGTGAGTACGTTCAAACTTATTTCAACCCGTTCGTTCTTAGCTAAGAACTGAGCGTTTCGTTTAGTTTACGGTATTTTCCCTTCTTTTTTCAACTTACCGTTCGTTCACAAATTCTATCTTATTAATTTCAAAATTAACGGAGAATGCCGTTAGTTACCGGAACGTTGCCCAGTGTCCGAATTTAATGAATTTGAGCCGCGTCTCAAATCCCCGAAAAACCGGTTTCAATTCAGCGCCGGCTTAAATCTTGAAAAATTTAATGCAATTTTAAGTGGAACCAACCTTATTTGAGCCGCAGCTTAAATTTAAACCGCGGCTCAAAATCTTTAAATTCGGCCTCAGGCCTATTGCAAAATTTACTATTTTTGTATACAGGGGTATAAATGGAGTTTATTTTCATCAAGACAATATGACAAGCATTAATAGTTCAAACATGTGATTCAATATCAATATTAATGCCAAGTTTCTTGGAAATTATGCATTAATCACATTAAGTTTAAAAAGAAAAAATAACAAAGTTCGATACTTTTAAATTTACATCATTTTTTTATGAGTCTATTAATTTTCTCTTGGTAGAGAGTTACACTCAGGGGGGATGATAGTTCTCTACCTGTGTGCTCAGTTAGCTTACTTTGCACTTACAACTGTTTACTAATATTGATATACTATAGGTTAGGCCAGAATCAACTCATAATAAACAAATATGCAGTACGCTCTTGGTATAGATTATGGCCCGTAAACATAGAGAATAGAATAAATTAGTAAAGGATTAGCGTACATCATCACTCTATACACTATAACCTCGTTGGTTACACTCAACTGTTCTTTAAATTAAAGTACTAGATCGGATAAAATATAAAGATAAAATAAATGTGTTTTTGGTCGCAATATTAATTGTTTTTCTCACGTTTTTATAACATTGATTTAGAAAACAAAAAGTAGATACTAGCCAAAATGATAGATCAGATGAAATTTAAAAATGTTATCAACAATGTACAGTGTACAATGTACAATGTACCAGTGTACATTTGAATATCCGGGCTGGGCCAACCTTTGCAGTCCTACTTTGGACTTTACCGCCAATTTAAGATTACTAAAGCGGCAGAGGAGTGTACTTTGCCTCTACCGAATAATTGTTTTTTTGATCACAATATTAATTGTTTTTCTCACGTTCTTAATAATATTTGTTTTAGAAAACGAAAAATACAAGCCCAGGACTTATTTTTTACATTTCTATGGTCTTATTTATCTGCAAAAGTGGGTTGAGCATTTCTTGCCTGATAAGAAACAATTCTGCAGACATAGACAGGGTCCATATAATTTCATTTAATTTTAATTTTATTTAATTTGGAACGACTCCGACTCTGATCCCAAAGGGGGCAGGGGTTTAGAGTACATTTAGTTGGTATGAAAATACACTTTCTTTGTCATTGTGAAATTTGGCAAGTTTTTTTTAAATGCATAATACACTTCAGAAAAATGTATTGCATTTAGGGTGTTACAAGATGTTAATATCAGTAATCAATATAAGAGATAAATTATGATATACAAAAAAATAAACACTTCCTTGCAGTTTACAGATTATGCAGTATGGAATTTTGTTCTATAACTTGACATCATGTTTCCAATTGTTTACATTAACAACATGGTTAATTTCTAGCCCCTAATACCAATCAATCAACATTTGGGATATTATTGGATCAAATTATTTTGACCACTTTTTAAATTAAAATTATACCTTCCTCAATCCTAAAGGTGTATGAGGTACCGTGTGAATCGGGTTTGGAATTCTTCAGAATAGAAGGTTACTGTAAATCATACCTTCCTCAATCCTAAAGGTGATTAAGGTACCGTGTGAATCGGGTTTGGAATTCTTCAGAATAGAAGGTTACTGTAAATTACGGTGACAGTCTCTTTAATTCACACATCTCAAATTTGAGGCAAACCGGTTGAAAAGCTAAATCTTACAAACAAACAAAGAATGAAGGATGAACGATAAAAGAATACCACTATTTTAGATGGATAGATAGATATGCATTTTGGCTTAAAATAGGTTTTACAATATATACATTTTATTATTTTATAATTTATAAATAAATTATTAAATTTATAGCCATGAGTTAAAAGTTTCTAAAAATTATCATAATTTAACAGGTTTCCGCTTTGTTCATCTTTATTTTTATAGTTTATTTCCCACGTAATTCAAGAGATTATGACAGTTTAAATTGAAAAGTCTGTAATTCGGACCATTTTTCCTTTACTTTCTCTCAATACCAAATCTGCAAGTTACTTTTAAATGGAAATAATAATTAAAACTGAACTATTCTTGGGCTAAAAGAACAAAGATATCTCAGTCTCTATCATTCAATGGTATAAACTTTAAACAATACTCAAACTACGCCTACAATCCCCTTTATCTATTTTTTATGAAACTAGATATTTATGTTTTCTTAGTTCAATTTTTTTCATTCATCATTANGATGGATTTGATTCGCTGACTCAGTTTTTTTACCGTTTTTAACAACGCATAAACAAAAACGCACTTTTGCAAGAAGAATTGATCATTTCTGCCATATTTAATGATTTTTAAACGATTTTTCGTCACATGATATTCGGATTTTTTCAAGATATTTTAAACCATTAAATCTTTTTTCCGAAATAATTGATTGCAACAGTTTTAAAATTTAAGTTATTTATAAGACACACTGTTATAACGCTATAATTTTTTAATAAGATATATGACAATAAAATTAATAACATCTTTGTTATTTAAAACATTAAGAAAGTTAACATAATTTTTGAGTTAATATTTATCTAAAACTGATTAAAATCACCAAATCCGTAATTTTTGTGTTTAAATTTACCACTTTATTCATTCAGACAATATTATGAACATTAACTTAAAGTTGTTTAGACTAAAGATCTAGTCTGTTTAGGCTAGAGTTCTAGTTGTTTAGGACAGAGTTCTAGTCTGTTTAGGCTAGAGTTCTAGTTGTTAAGGCTAGAGTTCTAGTTGTTTAGGACAGAGTTCTAGTCTGTTTAGGCTAGAGTTCTAGTTGTTAAGGCTAGAGTTCTAGTTGTTTAGGACAGAGTTCTAGTCTGTTTAGGCTAGAGTTCTAGTTGTTAAGGCTAGAGTTCTAGTTGTTTAGGACAGAGTTCTAGTCTGTTTAGGCTAGAGTTCTAGTTGTTAAGGCTAGAGTTCTAGTCTGTTTAGGCTAGAGGTCTAGTTGTTTAGGCTAGAGTTCAAGATCCTTAGGCTAAAGTTCTAGTCTGTTTAGGCTAGAGTTCTAGTTGTTTAGGCTAGAGTTCTAGTTGTTTAGGCTAGAGTTCTAGTCTGTTTAGGCTAAAGTTCTAGTATGTTTAGGCTAGAGTTCTAGTATGTTTAGGCTAGAGTTCTAGTATGTTTAGGCTAGAGTTCTAGTATATTTAGGCTAGAATTTTAGTATGTTTAGGCTAGAATTCTAGTATGTTTAGGCTAGAGTTCTAGTATTTTAGGCTAGAGTTCTAGTCTATCAACATTATTTGATTTCAAACAGTTTACGTCAAACCAGAGTAAATTGAAAGAAAGATTAAAATTTTATATGTTTTCAAATAATACTTACCTAATTGAGCGCTATTGAGGAAAACAAAGATGTTTTGAATTACAAATATGTAACCAGTTAAATCGGCTTTACTCAAGGTGTACGTAAAATCCAAACTAGAGAAGCTATAAGGTCACAAAGTCATACCAGTAAATTTGCATAAAATTAATCCTTCACCCTCTATCTATAGTTTGTAGTGCTAGTAGTGCTCTGTCTGGTCTGTGTATATAGTTATATAATCTGTTTTAGAAATTAATCTTTAAACTTCACATAACACCCCAGTCTTTAGGATTTTAGAAATTAATCTTTAAACTACACATAACACACCAATCTTTAGGATTTAAGAAACACAACCAAACCTTTATCCTACTAATCCTACTGGGTTACCAACAACGGGTGAGACTGTAAAGACGACAAGAGCTAAACTTGAGAATGGTAGATATTGAGATTAATGCTTGATCCTCTCTTTTTCTCAATATCGAGGCTAACCTAATCTTGTACTTGTATCCTGAAAAGTATATAAAATTCAACCAATCAGAGTCGCGTATATGAAGCCGATAAATTTGAAATTTTGCGCGCCATTTATGATTATATACAGAAATGGGAGGGACACTGTAAATTTTAAAAAAACCGGTTTTTGATTTTTCTCTAATATACCCAAGAAAGACAGTTTAAGAAGAAAATCAAAAGTGTGTCTATTGGATGCTCAGATTAAGTAATTTGGATTAAGGATATCTCATTATAAAGTTTTCAGCTCTGAAAATATCTAAATATGAAGATTTCAAGATCTTCTGCGTTCAAAATATTTAATTATTTCGCAAAGAGAAAAATAAGTTTACAGATGAACGAAATCGTAAATATAAGGAAATAGTCAGTATAAAATTCCGTCAAGCGTCCCTTAAGTCTCATACTTTTGTGTGTAACCCTGAGCTTCTCAAAAATAATTCTTGGACTGTTACAAGAAACCCAAACATTGTGTGCGAAATTGCTAATATTTGTGCAGAATTAATAACATTCCGTTCAAAATTGCACACATTTTGTGCGAAATTGCTAACACTTTGCGTGAAATTTTGAACATTTTGTGCGAAATTGCAAGCATTTTTGCGAAATTAATAACATTTCGTTCAAAATTGGAAACATTTTGTGTGAAATTGCTAACACTTTGCGTAAAAGTTTGAACATTTTGTGCGAAATTGCAAGCATTTTTGCGAAATTGCGAACATTTTGTCCAAAATTGCACGCATTTTGTGTGAAACTGCGAACATTTTGAGCGAAAATTGTAAACATTTTGTGCAAAATTGGGAGAAGATTGTTAGTGATTTTAAAATGTATGTTCATAATTTCAAACATAATATTCGAAATATCGAAATTTTTCGTTAAGTTATAGTTTCGTGTTCAACGTTTTTGTTTTTCTTAAATGATATTACTTGTAGCTATTCTTTTGCAAGATTATGCCAATATGGTTAAACTTTATATATTCAAATGTTATAAAGATATTTGAGTTGCGTTAATAAGAATCAACCATGGGTGTGAAATCTTTAAATTTCTTGGATTTGGTAAATTTATCCCGTATCGGGTCCATCAGACCATAGAAAATATCTAAAGAATCTACAAATTTTAAACTATAACAGGGTTGGCAAAATTTAAAAATTCCCTGTTAAAAAATTTGAATAATATTGATGGTTAATACTATTAGTTTGTAGTATAAATAATACATTATTTTTGTAATGAGCATTAATAAATTACAGAGATTGAGAACATTTTTTGGCTATCTGTAAGTTTGTTAAATATCTAACCCCCCCCCCCCCCCCCCC
>NW_019396511.1:366133-368707 GCF_000591075.1 Eurytemora carolleeae
TGTAGCTAAAAAAACAGTCTATAATGGCACGGAAAACAGTCTATATGCCTATAGTTTCGAACTCGGGGTCACCAAATTTAGCTACGCTCAATTTAACAAACGCCTGTTTAAATAATTACTTTATTACTAAATTTATATACTTAAATTTATAGAAACGTAAAAATATTCAATAGATAGATAGGTGACGTGGCCGGAAGTTGCTCATCTTGCCGTGTCTAGATCTTAGGTTCAAAACTCCTCAGAAGTCTCGTCTTCCGCCACTACGCCGCCACACTATATTTTTTTCTGCTTTGATTTTTTGGCTTTATTTTGTTTTATTGTTTTATTTTGTCCCTTCCTAATTAAGAAATGCATAAAAACAAAACAGCGGATCTTTCAAGACATAAAAATTATAAAAGTAGGAAAGGGGGGGCCGGTTCAGACTCAGAGGTGTAAACAAACAAATTTAGCGATACAACAGTCAAAATGATTTTTTTTAAATGTTTTTTTTCTCACAAATAAGTGTTTAAAAAAATATTTATTTTTCTCAAAATGAAATTTCAAGAAAATATATGTTTCTTGTGCTAATAATTTTTCAAGTATCTGAATGTAGCAAATATCGTGGCAATCCCTATATTTGTTAACCTGAACATACTACCTAGATATATTACGTTGTACATTGTCTATAAATCTAAATGCGCTTATCATCAACTACGCAAAAATTGGAATGCAATTAACCTAACCTAGCCTAGATATCTAATTACACGTCAGTTGAAATAGACTCTTGACTAATTGTTCCTTGTTTAGCAAGGAACAATTAGTCAAGGCATTGAGTTGAGGCATCGATAGTTTATGAGATTGTGTTTGAGTTAAGGCAATGATAGTTTATGAGATTGTGTCTGAGTTGAGGCATTGATAGTTTATGAGATTGTGTTTGAGTTGAGACAATGATAGTTTATGAGATTGTGTTTGAGTTGAGACAATGATAATTGTGTCCGAGTAGAGGCATTGATAGTTTATGAGATCGTGTTCGAGTTGAGACATTGATTGTTCATGGTTCAGAGATCGTTTAAGAAAGTGATTTTTGACAAAATATTTTTGTACCCCCCAGCGTATCCTGGTTTTCAAGTACCCCAGCAGAGATAGGGTTAAGTACTTTTCTTAATAATTAAATCTCTTTTACTTGCTTTCACAAGGTAACATTACAAAATAATAGAGTTTTCACATTACAAACATTACAAAATATTAGAGTCCAAATCTTTATATTCGACTGTAATATTATATGACCATATTTAAAGAACTGGCATACCCGATTCAAAACGGTTGAACTATTATCTGATAAATGATGGGAAGATGTGTTCGTTTGTCTCACAATTTCAAAATTTAACAAACGGATGCCTTTATAAGAAAATGTTGAGTTGTTTTGCTGTTTTTAAATGCTGTCTTCTGTTTTTTCACTAATGCGAGATATTTAAATAATCAAATAATCAAATGAATAAATCACTAACTACTGGCATCGCTAAAGATTTCTATAGCATTGACCATTGACGTCGTTAATATAATTGAAATCGTTAACAAATTTAATAGAATGAACGGGAAAAACGTTAACTAAACGGAACATTCAGTTCTTGGCTAAGAACAAACGTGTGTACATAAAAAGTTTCGTTATTTTAATGTTCGTTACCGAACTATATAAAAAAGTCTGAACGTGTCCAGTCCTACTCGTGGGCTGTACGAATTTTGCATTAAAGCGTTACTAACCAGGCAATAACTAAGAACTGCATATTTGCACAAAAAGTTTTTAGACCAGAAAATCAATAATACTTTTAATTCCTTAAAAGTGGTGATGTGAGCTTAGAATTGAAAATATCTCTAGGAGATATATTGTTAAACAATTCGGCTTGGTTTTCAAGCTCAGATGTATCACACGAGGTTCACACTTTAATACAAACAATACCGAACTAGCTAGGAGTAGGACTCAGGGTCTCCGGTCTACTATCCGGTAGAATCAAACTCATACTAAATACTAAACTGTGTTACTGTACTCTGTAGTAATACAACACACCGCGCGGCATGGACGGACCTTCTATACATAGAGTACCCCTTATTACTACTTTATACAGAGCACCCCTACTATCCCAACCCCTACTCCCTAGTAGCCACCACTAAGCAACTGCAGACTGACTGCAGAGAGTTTGAACTAATAACTAAAGAGAAAGAGAGAGACTGGAGTGCATGAAACAGAGAGAAACAGAAAGAAACAAAGAAAACAGGCATAGACTGAGAGAAAGAGAGAGAGGAAAAGGGAGAAACAGAGAGAAACAAAGAAAATCAGGCATAAATAGAGAGAGCTAGTAAAACAGAGAGAAACAGAGAGAGAAAAAAAGAGAAAGAGAGAGAGAAACTGAGAGAACTAGAAAGAAAAGAGAGAACAGATAGAAACAAATAGAAACAGAGTGAAACAGAATCAAACAGAGAGAAACAAAGAGAGACAGAGAGATACAGAAACAAAGAGATATAAAGAGAAACAGAGAGAAACAAAGAGAAACAAAGAGAAACAGAGAGAAACAGAGAGAAACAGAGAGAAACAGAGAG
>NW_019396511.1:369147-370345 GCF_000591075.1 Eurytemora carolleeae
CTAGTAATAGTTCAGGTATGGGGTTACATAGTAAATGCAAAGCAATTCCTGTTATATAGCATACAAATCTTTAAATCTATTGGAAATATCAATTTCAAAAGTGAAAATATTTTTTAATTATTCAAAAGATTTATTTTGTGTTCACTTTTTTTACCAATGACGTTGTAAGTAAAGATGGACGCGATGGTTTTTTCTTCAACTCGTTCGTTCATTGTTCGTTCATTGTTTGTTCATCGTTCGTTCATAGTTCGAACCCCTTTTTGTTCGTTTTTTCTTCATTGTTTACGTTTGATAACAAATACGGACACATTGCTATATATCGATTGAACTAATATCGGATTGAATTAAAGTCATCTGTTCAGTGTTCACAAGTACGTCGCGCGGTTGTTAAAGCATTTTAACAAAATAAATTTAATCATGTTAATATGAAATTGAGTGTCCGCAAAAAATGTCAGCCCATTCGGCCGACAGCCGCGTTTAGCCCGCTATATGCAACATATATCTATATATTTACGAATATCTTGTTTTATTATATATATATTAATCCAAAACTTACGTTCGTTTAATCGATGTTTAGATTGATATGACACCATCAACACCAGAAATCAAAACCTGTTTTTCAAAAGTTAAAGAGTACATCTTAACATTAAACGCTGATTGGTTAAATTCTTAACTTCTTTCTTGGATATCGAATGCGTTTTCAAATAATCTTGGATTTAGTAAAACCAGAGTCCAAAACTAAAGAACGAAAAGTTTTGACTTAAATTTTAAGTTCATGGTTAAATGCCACTTCTGACTTAATTTAAACCTGAACTTTAACCGTGAGGTTAAATATTTAACCCTGTGGTTAAATATCTAACTCGCCGAAATCGACGAGTTAAAATTTAAACACAGGTTTAAATTATCTTAAAATCCTGCGTTTTCCCTATTTGTCTATTATTCAATCATCATTCCGCTGCAGCTGAGAAAACGGCATTCAACTTAAAGATATATTTAAAAGTGAAAACCTTGTTAAAGAAATTTCACGTTTTAGATAAATTAATTTTTGGATGTAAACCCAAAAAACGGTTGTATGTTTTGTTTTCGGTTACGTAAGAACAGCTGATTAGCGATGGTTATGTAATATTCTCCGTAAATCCTTTTCTCTGATTGGTTCAGATTTTTCCCGGGAAATCAGATGTTTGTTGGAAATATCTCG
>NW_019396511.1:370827-374113 GCF_000591075.1 Eurytemora carolleeae
TTGCCTCGAAATCTAGGGGGGGGGTTACGCCCCTCCCTGAATCTGTCAGGGGGTGGCGAATGCCCCCCCGCCCCCCCCCTGTGTCCGCCCCTGGATAAAATTACTGCGTTCTGGAAGAGTAATTGATAAACGACCCGGCAGCATTTTGTAACGTAATATATTGTGGTCCAGAAGATAAATTAATGCAGGTTGCCATCCTTCCCCCGTTGGGTAGGTCCTGCATCGTCGTAGTAACTTCAAAATCTAGTTTTACAACTCTTCAGTGACTTGAGTCCAGTGAGACAGTGATACATAAACAAAACTCATCTTTACCAGAAAAGGTATTTTGTTTGCTTAGAAGCATTTTTTATATTTTGTGCAAGGGGCAAATATGTTCCAGGAAATTGTTCAAGGGGTCAAAGGCGCAGCTGAAAACCCCCAGACCGAAGCCTAAACTTTACAGGGGGGAGGGGGGGGGCTGAGTTTAGCCCTCTAAATGCCACATCATATAATCCTGGAGTATTTGTGTTTCTTATGAAAGGGATAATATACGGAGAAAGGGGTTAATAGAATCAGAACATGTTGCATATACTATATTCCTGTGCAATTATGATATTTCTATAAAAGTGCACTATTATGTTCAGTGACAACAATTGTAAATTATAAATCTTTATCGTATTTCTTAATTAAAAAGAAAATCAAAGGCGACATTTATTCCAAAGTTTCTGGTTTACAAAGGGTTACCACTAGGTTAGAGACTTCAGAGACGGTTGTACAGAATTTGTTTATAGTCCGTTTTCTTGCATTTAGAGTTCCTAGTAGGTATAGGCCAAAACTGGCATATTTCTGTCCTTAATCATTCAGCAAATCATCACAATAATCAATTTATTGCAGAAACCAAAAATAAAGCATACAAATCGCCATATTTCTAGAGTTTTGGGTCGTCTTTACAGTCTCATCCTTTGTGGGTAACCCTGTATTTAAAAGCAAAAATACAGAAGCAATCAATATGCTTAGTGACAACAGTTGTAAATTATAAATCTTTATTTATTTTTAAAAAGATTAAAAACAACATTTATTCCACAGAGCAGATATTTGAAAGGAAACAAAATACAGGAACATTAAATAAATATATTAATTAAGCCTATTTTAGTTCATTAATTCTTGATTTTTAAGAAATTGTAAAAGTCAAAGTTTTTTTATTAAAATTTTCTACATTTTTCCAAAACACAACATCATTCATCTCTGAATAATTCTCCCCAATTTTTAAATACTAAAGAACAAAACAATGAAAATTGAAAAAAAAGTTGTAATCCACAAGCATGGAGAATAAATGCGTTGAATTTTGAACATTTCAGGAAGAAATTGTCCACCAATTCTTGAAACTACGCGGGCCGGCTTATAAAATTGGTTTTATTAACATTCAAATTTGATATTATTGCAAATCTGTTAATTTTTTTCAGATGGTTGCAGAAATATTATCTGGGAAAGAAGTGGCTCAGGTAAATGATAATTATAAAGAAATGTAGATATTCTTTAGTTGCTACCATTTTTTAATTTTTTAGTTGCTGCCATTATTCTTTTATTTTTCTAATATAAGTGTGATACTACAGTGAAAACCAAATAGATTATCAAGTACAATAGGAGGCTACAGAGAAATGAACCAATTATACACGACGTCACAAGTGTCAAATATAACAAGAAAAACTAAGTTTTCTCAATTTAGTTAACATGTACGTTTTCCAAGATTAAATAAAAAAGTGTAAATCAGAAAATTAAGAACACATAAAATTACATTATTTTACTGTAAGATAAGCACAATATTCTAAAATTATCACTATTATCAATAATTTTGTCGGACACAAAAACTAAGTTGACACTTGTGACGTAAGAATATGAGAGTGTACAAATTCTACGTCGCCATCTATTGTACTAGAAACTATTTTCCTTTAGTGACAACCAGAAAACTCCATGGAATAGGATGACAAATTTTAGACAAAATTATGGCTTTTAACAGTCTAATAAACATGAGACCCAGCAATTCTACAGTGTTAACAGTTAACAGACCCATTTGATTTTACAAGTTGCTTTGTAACAGCCTAAAAATATAAACAGTAAAAAAAGATAATTTTGCACATTTGGCCCAAACCTGACACTCAGTGTTTCCAATCTTTCCACCCCTTCCAAACCCTTTCTCCGCCATTAAATCTCATTTTGAAAAAACTTTGCCTTGCTTTTACAAAATCCTATGCCAATTATTCTTTCAGAGCAGTGCAGATATATTTGCAAAGGAACTCATTAAGTGGTTCACAAAAGTTTTAAAAGTTTTCCAATCATCGAAATCGCAATTTTATACACAGACCCTAATGATAATTTTTCTTTAGAGAAGAATTCATATTTTCAAAAACATTTCCCTCGAAAAAATAAACTTAGCTTCAAACACAAAAATCTAAACGCAAAAAAACTTAATGAATTAGTTTTAAGACACAAACTTTTTCTTTCTATTTTCTTGTAAATTGATATATTTCACATTACAAATGTATAAATATCGATAAAATACTTGACTTGATTTATTTTTATTTTACCTTTTTTTAACATATTACAACAATTATTTGAACAGCAATACAATAATATTGTAAACTAGCTGAATAAAAAAAATTGTTTTTTTTTTAGCCTATGTTACCATTTAGGATAATTATGAGCTCCCTCAGAAAATTTCAGTAAATTTGGTTCAGCCGTTTGGCCAGCTATAGCTGACATATAAATATATACGAACCAAGAGCTTCTAAAAAGATTATTTATAATTCTAGAATTTACATGAATTTAAATTCATGTCGTTTATGCATTGGAGTGTACATTTAGGAATTATCAAGGCATAAATAAATTTTTGGGGCAATTCTTAAAGAGACTGTAAGCGTAAATGATTATCGGCCTAACTCTCTTTTAAAGCGCAAAAGAACAATAAATGATTGACTTCTTTAAGAATTGAGTAAACAGAGAAAATGGGTGGGTTTTAAGGGAAAATTATATATCTACCCTTGAAGAAAAATACAACTAATTGGCGTAGTTTCTTTTTGGATTAATTATGGTCTGTGCTTTGTTTGGAGTTTTAGATAATTTTTTATTTTAAGACGACTTTACAGGGGCGTATACAGATATTTGTTAGGGAGGGAGGTGGTTCGAGGTTAACCTCAGGAGGGAGGTGGTTGGAGGTTAACCTCAGGAGGGAGGTGGTTGGAGGTTAACCTCAGGAGGGAGGTGGTTGGAGGTTAACCTCAGGAGGGAGGTGGTTGGAGGTTAACCTCAG
>NW_019396511.1:374168-407498 GCF_000591075.1 Eurytemora carolleeae
ACTTGTAAGCATAAACCGACATTAAAATATTCTACATGTAACTTGTAAACATAAACCGACATTAAAATATTCTACATGTAACTTGTAAACATAAACCGACATTAAAATATTCTACATCTATTATGTAAACATAAACCGATATAAAATATTCTTGTAACTTGTAAACATAAACCGACATTAAAATAAAACAAGAATAATTATAAAATTTTCACTGTAAACACTGTGAGCTTATAGGCAGTGTTAAACTTTGAGCTCGGCTGGATGAAATATCAAATGTTTACTCCATCAAGTTATAAAGATATAATGATGAGAAAATTAGAGTTTGTTGCGAGTTATATAATTTCCTTTACTTACGATTTTAAACCTCCGGCCCTGTAGATGTTTAGCTAAAGTAGAATCTAGAAAGGTTTCAACAACACTCTCAGCTACCTAGATTACAAACAGGGTTACCCACATAGGATGAGACTCTAGAGACGACTGTACGGAATTTAATCTTTTAGTTTTATTAATATGCATGATTCCTGCAACTATAAACACTTAGTTTTTTTCTTTGCCAAATCATTAAATAAGCCATTCAAATACCATATTTAAAGCAGAAAACTTGTTGAACTTGAAATCGTTATATTTGATGAATTTCAAGTCGTCTTTACAGTCTTATTCTGTGTGAGAAATCCTGTACGATGAATCTCAAAAAAATTCAGAATAAGAAGACGACATTTAGATAATAGTAGGTGTATTAATTGTTATAAAGTTTAACCAGTAGTTAGAAAAACAAAAAATCCAAGTGTATTAGCTTAGTGTACACTCAACAATTCCTGTGTTTCATCTTCATTGGAGTAAATAATAAAATAAGACAGTTTTCATCTTCTTCCTATTCCAAGGTTAGTTAAGGTCCCAACTGTAGCAAAATTATTTTTTTGGTAAGTTTTATTTTCTTTGAGTTTTATTAATAAAGTTATATTGAAGATATGTTTAAATTGATTCTTAGTAATTTTCTTCAAGTTGGATTTTAATATAAAGGAATTGAGTTCTTGCCTTAAACTCTGATTTATAATCCCTATATCTTTGCAACACATTGACCTCAGATATATTAAACTAAATTATGTTGCAATATCAAAGGTGTATACCATCTGGATGGAAAGATATAGGGATTAGGAAATTTGAATTTGTAGTAAAACCTCAACTATTTTTAACTTCATTAATGGATTAATATTTTTTACTTTAAGCTTTGAAGTCCAAAGATCTGTTTCGGATTTTTTGTCCAACTCCTCTACCTAAATATATTTAAACTTTTTTTTTCAAATGTGGTATAATTTAATATTAAACACTTTTTAAATCCTACAGTAATCTAAAATTTTATTTGAAAAACAAGCTTTTCTGCAATGTAAAAAATTCAAACAAATTGTTGTATAAGAGAAAATACCAGTTATAAAAGAAAAATGAATTTAAGTTTAAAAACATAATTTTTCTATTGAATTTTTCTATTTTCTAAAACTTAATTTAAGTCTTTCGTCGAAAATACTGTTAATTAAAGAATTTTAGAAACTTTATTGTATACAATATTCATAGTACAAAATAAAGTGACCATTTTAAAAAGACCTAAACATTTTAAAAATTATCTAAGGAAAGAAATTATTTCGGCGTATATTCTTAAAGTAATACATTCATCCAATCTGGGCCCATAATACCCAAAAAATATTTTTTTTTCGCATTTTAAGCATCCCTTAACTTTTCTCCCTCCATTTTTATAATTTTCTTGTAATCTAAAATAATAAAATATATTACCTTTGATTTTGGGTTTCCTCTCTCAAGACTGATCAAGGTTTCACCAAGAATAATTAAAGTTTTATCCAAACTTCCCAGTTCTTTGAATAGATAGTTCTAACATGCTTTCAGAACCCTGGGAAAATCTTAAACCACCTCCCCCTTTCCTTAAAAATAGTTTTTTTCTCAGTGCAAATAATTAGGTTGTCAGTAAAAAGGCGAACAAAATTCGCAGTTGATGTTCAATTGAAACACCCCCCCCCCATCTTTAAAATCCCCCCCCCCTCTAAAATGTATGTATAGTGTATACCCCTTCTGAATCTAGATAATTCAGGATTATAAAAACCAGTTTTTATCTGTTAATCAAAATGCATATGACATATAAATTGAATATTTATAGCAAAACAAAAATGTTTCAAAAATAAAATACGAAATCAATTTGTTTCTAGTAAATAGTTTTTTGACCACTGAAAACGATCTCTATAGGAATTTAACATAACTTGTACTTGAACGGTAATAGAACTTTCTAGAACTGTAATAAAACGTACCATGAGGTATTTTTTATAAAAGATGTCCAATAATACATTATACATAATGAGTCTGATAAAGTATCATCCTTTGTTGGTAGGTAGTAACCAATTAAACCCTGCTTTAAGAGACTGTATACAGTGATAACCAGAAAACAATTAAATAGGAAGACGACATTATAGCAATACTTAAGTGTATAGATGATGTTACAACGCAAATAGTTTTACTAGATACTTTTTAAATCACAAATTTAGATGTGTGTATGTATCTTTACACTGCACATGCAATTGCTGTGTCTCATGCTCATTGGATTTTTTAAAATTATAACTTGATTCAAAAAGTCGTCTTTCTTTTTTAGAGTTTTCTGAATATCACTGTATATAATTTTAAGTTACTTTTTTATTTAATAGAGTGGCATGTCCGATTCACAACTCATCTCTTAAAATTCTTTTGTGATTAAGAATTAATGAATTTAAAAAATATTAAACTGGATTATTTTGGTGGCTTCTCTTTAAAAATTGACTACAGAAATAATTTAGGAAGCTGTCAGAATTAAACAGTTTTTAAACTACCAAAAAAAACCGATGATATCTTTAACAACAATGATCAAATAAAAGTTTTAAAAGGCATCGTTTCTAATTAAAATCCCTGGAACTTTGTCTGTATTGTTATTTGTTAAACTATCTATTCCTTGTCTTCTTTCTTCAACTTGGTTCCAATCCTTATCTTCAACATTTTCTAAACAAATATTTTATTATTTAGTAGATTATTTACAGGTGGACAAAAAATCAGATTGCAGAGACGACTGACGGAAATTATTAAGTCACTATTTCAACTGCACATTTCCCTGTAGCTGTAAAAATGTTTTTTTCTTTAATTCATTTGATTTTTTAAAAACTTTTTTAACCCTATCTCAGCTGGGGTACTTGAAAACCAGGATATGCTGGGGGGGGGTCAATTTGACCCCCCCCCCTCTAAATCCCATGTTTGATTTCCAAATATGACAAATGATACATCATTGGAAAGCTCTTGTGCTTTATTTTTAGAATCTGCAAAAAAATTTGCAAATTTGCAAATTTTGAATTTTTTATCGCAAAATTCAGTTATATAGTAACAATGTTTGCAAAAAAAATTTGTCCAAAAAATGAAAAATTATACATTTTTGAAAAGCCCTTAACCATGCCATTTCAAATATGCAAAAAATTTTGCAAAATTTTAAATAACCTGATTTTTAATCAAGAAAAACTAAAAATGTGCAAATTTCCTTTGACAGCTTGTTTGCAAAAAAATTGCAATTTTTTCGCAACTTGTGCAATTCGTTTCCTTATGTCAAAGGCTTTCCAAAAAGCAAAATTTTATCAAAATCTGACAAGTGGAAGTGGGTCAAAACAAAGATTTAGTTTGTTACAGGAAAAAGCAGTCATTCAGGCAGTGTGCCTGAGGACTCAGGCAGTTAGTATTAAAGCCCGGTTTTAGGCCTAATGGGATGGCTTTGGGTATGTAGGAAAAGTCAGAAAATTTCGACAGCCTCAGACCAATACTTTTTGAGTTATGTAAAAAAAACTACAGGGGGGGGGTCAAATTGACCCCCCCCCCCAGCAGGAATAGGGTTAAACCGAAAGATTTAATTCAATCTTCAAATCTTTGTGGGTTACACTGTACCCTAAGGTCAGATTTAATGGATACACAAAATTAGTTAATTTGTTTCTTGTGAACTCTAGATTGAACTCTTTAAATCAATTAAATCTACGAAATTCTAAAGTTTTTGGCAAAAATGATAACTTTGTAGAAAAATATCATTGACACAGGACGTCGGGGATATCTTAGAACCATTTGATATGGGAATAATTTTCAATCAATTCCTGTTAAGGGACTATAAGCGTATTTTTAAGTGATCCTTCATCGATAGATTGTAATGCCTAATTCACTAAAGTACTCTTAAAAGCGTTGTCTGAACATATATTGATTTTCACCAATGTTTATGATTTTGTAGTTTCTCTATCAAAATGACTTTCGCATTTCTACTGACGGAAAACAAATGAGAATTTTCAGAATTTAGAATTCAGAATCTTTTTAAAGATGGTCACCTGAAATTACACTTAAAGGCCCTTTAAAAAATCATGATTTCTTTGTCTCTAGTTATTAAAATAGAAATAAAAAAATGAGTATTACCTGGTTTTAGCATTCCAATATCCTCAACAGCTTCAACATATTCTCTGGTTGTAATAACACCCAAGCTTTTTAAAAGCTTTATCAGTTGTTCTTGGACCTGCAAACAGTCAACATGTCAGAAAAATTGTTACTGCTTATTATTACTGCGTATTATTTCAGTTTTTATCAGATAGGAAGGGGGGGGGGGTAATTATGTTAAATAATCATAAATAGGTTTTATTTTTATCCCTGAAAAGTTTTTTGTTTTTCCATAGATAATCAAGTCCAAGTCCAAGTCCAAGTCCAAGTCCAAGTCCAAGTCCAGGTCTGTGGCTACCAAATTACCTTTTGAATATAATCGATCTCTATTTGTCTAGCTTCAAGTAAAGCTGTCCTCATAAAAGCTGCTGCATCGTTTCCCAATCCTTCATTATGGTTCCAGAGGGTGTCAATTTTTTTCCTAAAAAAATGAATACGAGTAAAAACATGATTTTATTCTTTCCAATTTTGTACCGGATGTCTTCTTCCAATTTTCTGTTTTCTGTCTGCATGTTGTTCCTGGTTTCCTGCATTTCTTGTCGATCTTTAGTTCCCCATTTTAGCACTAGATGGAGTTGATTTTAGTGATTCATAAATTCAACTTCGGAATAAGGAATTTCATGTGACCATCTATGCAACTGTGGAAAATATTGTTGTTTTTCTAGGTTTTAAAAAGTTTATTTTTGATAATTCCTATATGTTTTCTTGTTGTAGAAATGCGCAAGTCACTCCAATTTGAAAACTAGCAGTTTTTAAAACTTTAACGAGGTGTTACCCCCTGTAATCATTTTTTGAGGCAGTATTTCTCCATTTGCACTTGAAAGAAAGAAAATTAATTAATTAAAAAGAATAATTTTTATTGAAAATCGTCTTCTTTCCTACAGCTCCTCCAAGAGATTTTAGCTTAGAAAGATTCTCCTGAATTATCAATTAGCTTTTATCTTTCTAGTCCTTGTATTCATTGAATGCAGATTATTGAGTGAATCAGTGAATACTATTCAATCATTAACTTTACATTAATTCAAAATGTATTCATTTAATTGTTGATTCATTCATTCTGTATCCATTCATTCTGTATCCATCCTCTGTTTGCATCCTTTATTATCTACAAAGCTACAGTGTGTCCCACGAAACATGAAAGTTGGTGAATAGTTCAAAATGTCACGGCCAGCCCTAGTACATTTAAATTTCCGAGCCGGGTCAACCTTTCTGGTCCCAGTTTGTACTGTATCGCCCGGACATTTTGTAAATAAAGCAGACACTCAATAGAACTAGCCGATGCAACAAGGTTGACGCGGTCAGACTTTCGGTTAAATTTACTTTTACTAAAGGGTCAGAGGTGCGTGATGTCATCTTCCGTATAATGTATTAGATATTAAAGACTTTTTGCAGTTTATTTCTTTTAAAAACTTGTACTCAAATATATATTACTTTGAAATCCATTTTATTGTAATATGAATGCCATGTCATGTTATATTTTTATTATTCTTTTTGGTATCAATTACAACTTGACAAATTATAGAAGAAGACATTTTTAACTATTCACCAACTGTCATGTTTTGTGGGACACCCTGCATCCTGCTTCATGTCCCTGATTTTAGTAACGTTAATATTTTCATGGTTTTTCGTAAATGTTTTTAATAATATCTAATTTGGGAGATTACTCTGTTTTTATTGATGGATTTTCAAATTATATTTTTTGAGGAGACATCTTTTAATTCGAACGTCCATAAACCTTCATTGGGCCGGGTCATGAAAGGTCCTACAAAAAAAGAATTGAGTTTTTGCCATAAGCTTTGATTTGCTAATCCCTATATCTTTGCAACCCGATGTCGTAAACCTTCGATATTTTAAACTATATGGTCTGTTAGAGCAAATAGAGTAAGTTTGGCATATTAATTCTTTACACCATTAGATTGCAAAGGGATTATTGGGATTATACAGTTTGGGTTAGTGGTAAACACACAATTTCTATTTTACCCATAAGTTCAGTCGTTTTATTGTTTATTTGAAACAAACAAGCAAACAAACAAACAAAAACCCGCAATACAAGGCAAACACAATTTTTCATACAAGAAATTTTGTTAAAAACTGGTTTATTAAATAATTGATAATATCCTTGTATGCTAGAATACCCTCTTCCAATTCTTCTAATTTTGTTAAAAACTGGTTTATTAAATAATAAATAATATCCTTGTATGCTAGAATATACTCTTCCAATTCTTCTAATTTTGTTAAAAACTGGTTTATTAAATAATTGATAATATCCTTGTATGCTAGAATATACTCTTCCAATTCTTCTAATTTTGTTAAAAACTGGTTTATTAAATAATTGATAATATCCTTGTATGCTAGAATATACTCTTCCAATTCTTCTAAACTGGTTTATTAAATAATTGATAATATCCTTGTATGCTAGAATATCCTCTTCCAATTCTTCTAATCCTCCTCTTAGAGGACTCAATTCTTAAATATATTAGAAAATTAGATATTTTAACAATTTTTTCTTTATAATATTAGTTAATTAGACAATCAGATGGTTAAATATAGTTAGATAATGAGAAAATAAGATAATGATATCTATAGATGATTAAATAATTAATTAGATAATTAGATAATAAGATAACCAAATAATTAGATGATTAGATAAAAAGATAAATAGATGATCAGAGATAATTGGATAATTAGATAATTAGATAATTAGATTATTAGATTATTAGATATTCAGATGATTAGATAATCAGATTATTAGAAAATCAGATAATCAGATAATTGATAATCAGATAATTGATAATCAGAAAACAGGATAATCAGATAATCAGATAATCAGATAATCGGCTAGTCTGATAATAAGATAATTAAATAATTAAATAATTAGATTATTAGATTATTAGATTATTAGATTATTAGATTATTAGATTATTAGATTATTAGATTATTAGATTATTAGATAATCAGATAATCAGATAATCAGATTATTACATAATAAGATAATTAGATCTTATTTTGTAAAACTAATAATTACTTCTCACACAGTTGAATAATATTTAATACCTTCCATTTTCCAAATTTTCTAAGTTTCTTAAAAGATCTCTATATTCTAATGAAACGAGTAAGTATAAAACTTTAAAAACTGCTTGACTGCTCACTGCCTGACTGATTGATACTGCTTGGAAACTGCCTGGAAAAGGTAGAAGGCAGGATAGCCTTGAAACCAGTTTGCGTACGGGGATGTAAATACCCAAATAGACGCAAAACAAGATGACACAATTTACTATCAATAATACATATGTGAAGGATCCAGAAAACTGTAGAAGACGACATTACAGCAATACTTCAGTGTATTCGATGTTGTTTTAAAGCAAATAGTTTTCTTTCATGTAAAATGGATCTGTTAACGAACTCCAGAATAAAGCAGAAAAATTAAGAAGAGTCGGGTAAATGATTTTTTAAAAAGATAAACGTAACTTCGACCCAACATATAAAATTATGTTACAACATTGAGGACTCAAATTAAGAACGCTTCAAGGTGGCACAAAATACAGCATACTCTATAAGTAATCGAATGTTGTAAGATCACTTGATAATTTTCCAAAATATGATCTACGCTGAATCTTGTGTCTGGAGTCGGATAACATTTTATAATATTTATTAGATAGATAATCGATTATCAAAAAATTACCGTTGTAAGTCGAACATGCAACTCTTTTGATTGGAGGGTCTCTAGCAAGTTGCATATACGGTCCCTTTAATTGGTTCCTATTTCAGGTTGGTGGAAGGGAGGATAGCAATGTTTATATCAGAATGAAAGTGAAGGTAAGTAGTATTCATAGATCATATAAATATTCTAAACTCTGGCGTACCGACATTTTAATCTAAATTTCATCTTGAGATAATAAAAATATGTTGATGAATATGCAAAAGTCTATAAAGAGATAATTTTTAAAAACGCTTAATGCCAAATTTAAAAAAGATTATGATACGCTTTGCATCAAATAGAAGTAAAATTCTATCTGGGATCTGCCTATACCACTTCCATTTTTTCGCGAACACTCCCTTTAAACAAACAATGAATGGAAAGGACGAATATTTAAAGGAAAGTATAAACATTCAAAGAAATTTTAAAATATAAAGGAAACACGATCATCCACAGGATTTAAATGAAAAATGAACATTTTCAAGATAAACTAACAATTAAAGGAAAAGTCGAACATTTAAATAAAATAACGTTTGAATGAGAAAAATGAAAGAAAAAATGAACTGAAATAAAAAAACCTTAATGAAATAATGAATATTTTTATGAAAATCGAGCTGTTAAAGAGGAAAAATCAAACATTTACACAGAAAATTAGATTTAGTGAAAATTCAAATATTTAAAGAAGAATTCTAGGCGGCAGAGGAGATTGGTATGAAAGCTACGCATTGCAATCTCCCTAGATCAGTGACTCAACAGGTACACATTGCAATCTCCCCAGAAAATTGACAGTTAACATTATAAAATATAACTAGACTATAACTGAACATGTTAACATTGCAATTTCTTCGGACAAAGTTAAACAATTTAACATTGCAATCTCCCTAAATCAGTGACTCAAGATGTAACCATTGCAATCTCCCTTTTTTACTGTTAAGGAACTGCTACTTGAGATTAAGAAGCTAAATGAGGATCCTACAGTCCATGGGATTATTGTTCAGGTTCTTTTTATACAGGGTGTCCCTCTTAATATGGTATTATTTTATACAGGGTGATCCACTAAATATGCTTCATTTTGATACAGGGTGATCCACTAAATATGGTTTATTTTATACAGGATGATCCACTAAATATCGTTTATTTTATACAGGATGTTTCGCTTAACATGGTTCATTTTAATACAGGGTGTTCCAATACACATGGTTAATTATAAACAGGGTCATTTAGTTTTGTCGTTGCATATTTTGCTCAATTGATCTTGTAAATCATGATCTAATCAATTCAATCATGCTCACTTAATAAATTGATCTTGTAAATCATGATCCAATCAATTCATTCATGCTCACTTAATGAATTGATCTTGTAAATCATCATCTAATCAATTAATTCATGCTCACTTAATGAATTGATCTTGTAAATCATGATCCAATCAATTCATTCATGCTCACTTAATGAATTGATCTTGTAAATCATGATCTAATCAATTTATTCATACTCACTTAATGAATTGATCATGATTATAATTGAATCCTTTACTATGGCTACATGGTAACTATATTCGTCATTTAATATTTTGATCATTTGATTGTCTATGAATTGATTATTTGATCTAGATGCCACTGGATTGCGAGACCTCAATTGATTCAAATCTCATCACGGACTCTGTTTCCCCAGCCAAGGTATTTTTAATGATATATAAATTGATGTATAATAATAAGACAAAAAATCCAACGAATAAGTTTAAATTTAACCTATAGCAGATCGTCACAGTTTAAGATTTTTAGGTCGCCACTCGTCATTAAAGAAACACCATTTATGGGTTTTAGACATTATTATGGAAGCATTAGACAAACATATATATATTAGATGTTTGAATATATTTACATATATATTTTAGATGTTTGAATATATTTACATAAATATATATATATTAGATGTTTGAATATATTCACATATAAATATTAGATGTTTGAATATATTTAAATATATATATATATCAGATGTTTGAATATATTTACATATATATATAAGATGTTTGAATATATTTACATATATATAAGCATTACATAAGTAAGATGTAAGAAATCAAACACACACACACACATTAGACTTAAACGTCACATTAGATTTGGACGCATAATATGTTAGATATTAGATATAGACAAACACGTTAGTTGTTAAACATTAGTATAGACATATTACGTAGAAAGGAACTACACTAGGAATATATGCATATTGTGTACAGTGCTGCAGCCCCAAATTGTGTGTATCGTCATGAAACCCTGTTTCGGAACCTGGGTTTCCTAAATGGGTTATGACAATTTCGTAGTTATCAATTTTTTTCTTCAAAATATTTTTCATATTAAATATCATTATTTTCTAATCCTTACGTGAAATCTGCACAAATGTATACTGTATAGGCTCCAAGGAAATTTTTATTCAACACTCTCTTAAATTTCCACCTTCTGGAAGCAATGCTATCAAACTTAGGGCTCCGACAACCTGTATAACAGAATAGGACCGAAGCTTTAAACAAAGTCAGTCATTTTCTTAACCTCGTGTTGTGTTAGTACATGTATCCACGAAATCATATACCCCCCCCCCCCCCNGTATTCTAGGATATTACTGTACTCTAGGGTATTCATGTACTCTAGGATATTCATGTATTCTAGAGTATTCATGTACTCTAGGATATTTATGTATTCTAGAGTATTCATGTATTCTAGAGTATGTATTCTAGAGTATTCATGTATTCTAGAGTATTCATGTATTCTACAGAATTCATGTATTCTAGGATATTCATGTATTCTAGAGTATTCATGTATTCTAGGATATTCATGTATTCTAGAGTATTCAGGTATTGTAGGATGTTTATGTATTCTTCGAGTATTCATGTATTCTAGGATATTCATGTACTATATGGTATTTATGTACTCAAGGGTATTCATGTACTCTAGGGTATTTATGTCCTCTAGGGTGTTCATGTTTACTAGGATATTCATGTACGCTAGGATATTCATGTACTCTAGGGTATTTATGAACTCTAGGTATTCATGTACTCTAGGATATTCATTTAATCTAGAATATTCAGATATTTAAGGATATTCATGGACTTTAGGATATTTATATACTCTAGGATATTCATGTATTCTAGGATGTAGATGGATTGAGTACAATTAACCAGGGTAGACTAACTACTGGAGATCTATGTACTGGATTCCTACCCTGTACTCCAGCAGGGTGTCTCCAACTCATCAAGAAATCTAAAGTTGAGGTAAATTTTTCAATAGATAGGGGGGGGGGGGGACTTATCTAGAATTCATGGTGTAGTAGAAGTGATGAACCTTATTTCTATGTAATTGGAGTTCATGCTGTTGTTGTAGGACAGAGTAGGAGTATAGAACCTTGTATCTAGGTATCTGGAGCTAATACTACTGTAGTAGGACAAAGTAGGAGTATAGAACCTTGTGTATCTAGGTATCTGGAGCTAATACTGTAGTAGGACAGAGTAGGAGTATAGAACCTTGTGTTTCTAGGTATCTGGAGCTAATACTGTGGAGTAGGAGTATAGAACCTTGTATATCTAGGTATCTGGAGCTAATACTGTAGTAGGACAGAGTAGGAGTATAGAACCTTGTGTTTCTAGGTATCTGGAGCTAATACTGTAGTAGGACAGAGTAGGAGTATAGAACCTTGTGTATCTAGGTATCTGGAGCCCATGCTGTTGTGTTAGGACGGAGCAAGATTGTAGGTACTCCGGTCGCAGAGCTACTGAAATGGAACAATGCCACTGTAACGGTTTGCCATAGCAGGTTAGATTAAATATATTAAAATTATTTAGAATTATTTCTTTACTTTAAAGTGAGCGTTTTCAAAATAAAAACAGGGATTCTGCATAATTTGCATTTCTATCGTTTGTTGACGTTGATTGAGAATTTTTGAAATATTAATTTTAATTCATCGCAAGAAAATGCACAAATGTTTAATTTCTCGCGAACTAAGAGTTATACACAAGAAGTATGAAATAACTGAGGCGGCCCGCCCTACCATGTGATTATACATGCTTTGCAGACAGTACATCATTTGTATAAGAAATATTTGTCTGATCGATTACAGCGGATACAATAAGCTATTCTGAATATTTCTTATACAAATGGAGTACCCGTCTGCAAAGCATGTGTAATCATATGGAAGGGCGGGCCGCGTCAGTTGTATCTCCCTTCTAATCAGACTCCTTGGTTATACATGCAATAAAAATACAAATAAAAAATAAAATATGCAATGCAACAAAAATACAGTTTACATATGTTTTTACAAAAAATACCTGGTAAATCAGGTGAAGAAACATTTATTTTTCATCTAGCCAATTTAGTTTTTGCATTTTGAATTCAAACTTTGAACCATGCAGCTTGAAAATATTTACTTTAAAAAATTGAAAAAATAATTTCAAATTACAGGAAATTGCACATTTACTACGTGTCTGCACGTATCACCCTTAAATGCGCAAAAAAAACAAGGACAACATAATTCTTAGAAATCGGTCCAAGAAACCTTCTAAATTGAACCCTATTTTTAAACAGACGCCTGCACAAATTCATCATATAAATCATAATTCCCTATAGGACCTTAGAAGTTAAACTTCCAAGTGATTTTTATTTATGTCATGAAAATATGATGATATTAATAATTACAGAAAGTTGCAGTTTGTCAAAGGTATTTTTTTCTCACCAAAACTCAATTTAAATTTTATTAATACTGTAAATTGATCTTATACTCTGTACTCTGTACTCTGCATCCTGTATTTTGTACCCTGTATAATAATCTTGCAGCAAGATAGCCTTAATAGAGTTGTCATTCAGAAAATTATGTGAAAATTTTAGTAGTATTTGTAGATTTCTTGAAATAAGTGAATAGTCCCTTTCAAACAAGTGAAAGTGTCGAAGCAATTTTCTGCAAAGATTGTTATTTCACGGCTCTAAATAGATAAAGTGGTACCTCAGAGTCAGAGGTGTATTGACCTCCAACTTCAAAAATATTTTTCCCCATTGATGTTTATTTTTCACCCCTCCCCCCCCCGAAAAAAAACATATAGTTCATTAAGAAAGGGTAAGTATGACAGGGGTTCCAGTTAATCCTAACTAAAGATATGGATATATTTGGAACTAAAGATCTGGAAACATTTGGAACTAAAGATATGGCTATATTTGGAACTAAAGATATGGATATATTTGGAACTAGAAATAGATATATTTGGAACTAAAGATCTGGATATATTTGGAACTAAAGATCTGGATATGTTTGGATCTAAAGATATGGATGTATTTAGGACTAAAGATATGGATATATTTGGAACTAAAGATATGAATATATTTAGGACTAAAGATCTGGAAAAATTAGGACTAAAGATCTGGATATATTTAGGACTAAAGATCTGGATATATTTAGGTCTAAAGATCTGGATATATTTAAAACTAAAAATATGTATATATTTGGAACAATTTAGAACTAAAGATCTGGATATATTTAGGAATAAAGATCTGGATATATTTAGAACTAAAGATCTGGATATATTTCGAATAAAAGATCTGGATATATTTGAAACTAAAGATCTGGATATATTTAGAATAAAAGATCTGGATATATTTAGAAGTAAATATCTGTATATATTTAGGACTAAAGATCTTGATATATTAAAAAGTAAAAATCTGGATAAATTTAGAACTAAAGATCTGGATATATTTAGAACTAAAAATATGGATATATTTAGGACTAAAGATCTGGATATATTTAGAAATAAACATAACTAAAGATCTGGATATATTTAGGACTAAAGTTCTGGATATCTTTAGGGCTAAAAATCATGATATATTTAGAACTAAAAATCTGGATATATATTTAGGACTAAAGATTTGGCTGGAATTTGTCGTCTGGCCGATATTCTAGTTGTCGCTGTCGGGCAACCTTTACTGGTCAAGGTAATGATTAAAAAAATGATACTCATAAAAATAATGATATTTTATAGAAATTAAAAATCATACATATGATAATAATAATAATTATAGTTAATAATAATAATAACAATAAAAAATGACAATAATAACGATAATAATAATAATAATACAGGGGTCTTGGATAAAGCCTGGTGCAGTAGTGATTGACTGCGGGATAAACTCTATACCTGACCCAACCAAGAAATCTGGGCAAAGGCTGGTAAATCATTAAAGATTGGAGATTTGAAGTCGTCTTTAACCTTAAGCATAGTTTGCGGCATTCAATTGGCAACCTGCTTTTAGCAATATTTTTTATGAAACCTTAGTCACAAGATGTGGATCTGTCATGTTTTTTCTTTTAAAATTTCCATATTTTGGAATTTTGTTTAAACTTTATCTTATCAAATCAAATCATGCATACTTTGCTGAATAGTTGCTCTAGCTTTAATGATAGGCTTATGTATCAATACAATGGTGACGATATAAAAATTAACAAATAGAAAAATAGACATATAACCAATGAATAGTGATGAAGTCAAAGCACGCCGTAATAAAGTAAAATTCTATATTACGCAGAAAACTTACCAGAAGGAGAAGGTCAAATGTATGGGACATTACTGTTACGACAATGCTACCTCCAAGTTTTGATTTCATGCAAAAGTATAAAAAAAAGCCAAACATTCTGAGTACATTTTAAAAATTCGAAACATTTTTGTTCTTCTCATTAGCTCTACCACAATATGAAAACATAAACATACTTTAGTTTAACGTGATTAAACCTCAGTTACAATTTACTTTAGCTTAACGTGATTAAACCTCACTTACAATTTACTTTAGTTTAACGTGATTAAACCTCACTTACAATTTACTTTAGCTTAACGTGATTAAACCTCACTTACAATTTACTTTAGTTTACGTGATTAAACCTCAGTTACAATTTACTTTAGTTTAACGTGATTAAACCTCACTTGCAATTTACTTTAGTTTAACGTGATTAAACCTCAGTTACAATTTACTTTAATTTAACGTGATTACACCTCAGTTACAATTTACTTTAGTTTAACGTGATTAAACCTCACTTACAATTTACTTTAGTTTAGCGTGATTAAACCTCACTTTATACAATTTACTTTAGTTTAGCGTGATTAAACCTCACTTACAATTTACTTTAGTTTAACGTGATTAAACCTCCGTTACAATTCTCTTTAGTTTAACGTGATTAAACCTCACTTACAATTTACTTTAGTTTAACGTGATTTAAACCTTTTCATTCACAACTCCTCTTATTGAAGATCATTTGAGAAGAAATTTGAAGTTTGTTATTCCAATATTTGGGACCAAAGTCAAAACTAGGGTAGCTACTTTGTCACAATGTCATACAAGTAATGTTTCATAAATTTGACAATCTCTTTCTGCGTAGTTGAGTGTCACACTCACAGAGGAAATATGTTTTCTCATCGAACTATTGTAACCTATTTTATGCCATTAAAGGGACTATAAGCGTAATTTCAAGTATCCATCCATGCAAAGATGGCAATGCCCGATTTTAAATGGTACAGTGAAAACCAGAAAGCTCTGAAATAGGAAGACGACCTTTTTCACTCAAGTTATGACCTTAAATAGTCCAATAAGCAGGAGACACAGAAATTGTGCAGTGTAATCAGGCACATCTCACTTATTTAGGGATTTTTTAAGTGTCTAGTAAACTTATTTGCTTTGTAACACCATCAATTACACTAAGGTATCACTATACAGTCTTATTCCTATTTTAGAGTTTTCTGGTCATCACTGTAATCGTTTTCCGTGCTCAAAAAGTGTTTAATTCTGAAAATTTTGCGACTACTTCTTTTAAGCAACAAATGCGGATGTCACTTTTACAGAGAACCCGCAAATGAAAATAAACAGAAACGAAAACATGGCTATTTAATTCATACTCGATCAGACAAAGTTTTCAAGGGTACCGTTGAAAATCGGACATTTCCATTTTTGCATGGAGGGTCACTTGAAATTAGGTTTACAGTCCCTTTTCTTACTTTTTGCGTTTAGACATAAAATAAACTAATAATTGCATTAAACTGCAGTTTGTCCCAAAAAACATGTCAGTTAGTGAATAATTTTGAATGTCTTCTTCAATACTCGATTGGTTATTAAACTTAAAGGCTTTTTGCAGAATTCATTTCGTTTAACATTTTTTTACTCAAATATATTCAACTTAAAAATTAATTTTACAATAATATGTCTGCCATATAACATGTTTTATCATTTCATTTGGTATCGAAACAACTAAACAAATTATGGAAGAAGACATCATGTTTCATGAGACACCCTGTACTTAAAAATATGTAAATATACTTCAGAATGTAAGTCCTGCGTAAAACCATATTTTACTATTAGTTTTTCTATTATTATGGATTACTAAGAAGTTGCATGAGAACCATCACAATGTTGAAAGGAAAGATGACTTTTAGACTCAAGTTTTGACTATAAATAACCCTATGAACATGAAACACATCAATTGTGCAGTGTTACTATAAATGATTTAATAAGTTCTTGTATAACTATTTGCTTTGTAGAAACATCAAATATAATTAATGTCGTCAGCCTATTCCACGGTTTTCTGATTCTCAATGTGCATAGATATGTCAAACAACTTTTTTAGGTGGGTGATGTGGATTTTAATGAAGCCTCTCAAGTTGCTGGTTTTATTACCCCCGTTCCAGGTTAATAAAGTATACTAGGTTTATTACCCCCGTTCCATGTTAGTAAAGTATACTGAGTTTATTACTCATAGTTCCAAGTAAATAAAGTATACTAGGTTTATTACCCCCGTTCCAGGTTAATAAAGTATGCTAGGTTTATTACCCCAGGTAAATAAAATATACTACATATGTTTACTATCCCATTTCCATGTTAATAAAGTATACTGGGTTTATTACTCATAGTTTCAAGTAAATAAAGTATTACCCCAGTTACAGGTAAATAAAATAGACTAGGTTTATTATCCCATTTCCAAGTAAATAAAGTATACTGGGTTAATTATTCTAGTTCCATGTATACTAGGTGTATTACCCCAGATCCAAGTAAATAAGATTTAAAATAATATTTCACTTTATATTTATAACATTTCTATTTTTCATTTTATCTCAAACTTAAAGATTATCTTTAATCTTTGATAGTTTCTCATGACAAAAGTTGTATATAAAACATGCGAATCTTGCACATTTAATAAGTCCTCCATACTTTATTTGATCCACATTTGCTACACACTTCTCAGTCGTCTGTCAAATGTCTTTTTTTTCGGGATTAATTAGTTAACTAATAAATCATGATTTAATATTTAAATATTGTTAGGTGGTGTGGGACCAATGACTGTAAGTATGCTAATGTCCAACACTGTAAAGTCTGCTATAAGGTTAGTTTATTTACTGTAGGACCTGTAAAGTCTGCTATAAGGTTAGTTTATTTACTGTAGGACCTGTAAAGTCTGCTATAAGGTTAGTTTATTTACTGTAGGACCTGTAAAGTCTGCTATAAGGTTAGTTTATTTACTGTAGGACCTGTTAAAAGGGTTGGTTGATTACTGTTAAAGAGACTAGAAGCCTATCTCAAGGAAAATATACACAGAGTTCTTCGTCTTTGTTGATCAGTCAAAGATTTAAAGGCTACCGTTGTGAATAGGGGTTGTTCCTCTTTAAATGAAAGGTCACTTAAAACTACGCTTACAGTCCCTTTAATTCTTAATAGTTTTAACACCTCAACGAATCATAGTACTAACTATCAATTTGAAGTGATTAAGTGCTTAATCCATGACTTAATTATTCTATGATCTCCAATTTTGTAAAATTTCAGGACCAAGAAAGATGTTGATTAAGTAATTTTTGTAGCTATTCAAAAGTTTGAAAACTCCCATATTTCAGGTGCTATATAGAGAACAAGAAAACAACTTGGAATTTGTCTCTTCTACCCCTCAAACTTCTGGAGAAGGTTCCCTCCGATATAGAGGTAAAACCCAAACAGCAAACAAAAGTCGATTTTTTATTTACAAAATCTTGACTTTTGGCATCAGTGAAGTTTTGTTTGCTGAGATCTTTTGGTAAATTGGAGACTTAACATGAGAAATGATTAGCTAAGATGTGTTGCTCCTCTGAAAGGGGCTGTTTTAGAAGTACATTTATTGCATCTACTCACTTGCGGATTTTATAATCCCATTTCGGGGATTTTCATCCTCTACAGTCTACAGTCTACACTGTAGACTATGTTTCAAGTGACGCTCCATTTTTATGAGGTGGCATGTCCGATTCAAACGGTGCCATTAAGAGCTTTGTCTTTTAACTTTGTCAAAGAATAATCATATTATTATTTGCTAAGGTTGCCCGCGCACAAACTCCCAAGGACATCAACCTGTTGGCCAAGGAGATCGGCCTTCTCCCCTCCGAGGTCGACCTCTACGGGAAAAAGAAGGCTAAGATATCCCTCGCTACTATTGATCGATTGAAAAACAGGTTTAAAATCTCATTTAAACAGATTTTTCTTAGGATATTAAAATAATTTCGTTTTAAGAAAAAATGGAAAATATATTGTGGTTGCTGGGATAACACCAACGCCCTTGGGGGAGGGGAAATCTACAACTACCATAGGTACAGTATACAGTGTGTCCCATAGGTACAGTATACAGTGTGTCCCATAGGTACAGTATACAGTGTGCCCCATAGGTACAGTATACAGTGTGCCCCATAAAACATGACTACTAAATATAATATCCAATAAATGCATTGCTTGTTATAAATAAAGTGAAATAATCTTCTGAAGTTAGATATATTAGAATATGAGAATCTAGACAATCAAAATATAAGGATATAAGAATATCAAAATAGCTAAATATCAAAAAATAAGAATTTCAGAATGATAGAATAATGAAATATTCTAATATTAAGATATTACATAATTTATTCGTTTTAAAATATAATAATAAAATCTAAAATTGTATGGTTAACTGTTATTCCATGGTTGATTCTCTTTTTTTGTCTCTGTAAATCATAAATCTAATAATTTCAAAGAATTTTCTGTATAAATTGTTACATGTTCATTAAAATAAATATCGGGCAACGTTTTTCAAATCAACATTCCCTGAGGCCGTGTGATTTGGGCCCATTCGGTTCAGCCGTTGTGACGTTTAATGGATACAAACAGACAGAGAGACGAACAAAATCTATATTATAAAACAAGACATTCATATATATATATATATATGTTGCCTATAGTCGGCAAAACAGCTGGACCGAATGTGCTGGATTTTTTGGGGTTACTCATGGGTGGCCGTGGGGTGTTTAAGGTTGTAAAATTTTCCAACATTTTTTGTTCCACGGGCAACGCCTGGTTCTTAAGTATTCTTTTTCAGGACTTGTTCAAGCTCTGGGCTCCCAACTCAGGAAACATTCCAAAATTAATTTAAAATAACCTTTTCCCTAAAAATCAAACCCCTAATTTAGATTTTTTAAACTAAGCGTAGAACATTAATTGCCGTGATTCTTACCAAGTTCCCAGATACAAATTTGAGGCAAATCTGTTCATAATGGGTTCAAGAGTTATGATCTGGCATACAAACAAGCATTATAACTGCATTATAGATAAATATTTTATCTTTACTTTTGGTAGTACTGTAATTTTAACAAGGCCTATTCTGTTATATTCCGTTAAAGTATCAATATTCATTACAAAGTTAAAGATTAATTGTATGAATTCAAATCCAGTGCACAAGAATTTAAAAAAAAATTCTGAAAAATGAATTGTTTTGCTCCAGGAGAAATGTTTTCGCTTGTGTTCGCCAACCCAGCCAGGGGCCAACCTTTGGAATCAAGGGAGGGGCAGCAGGAGGGGGAAAATGATTATATGGAACTCTTTAAAACTGTTCCTGCATATTCATGGCTATTTACTTATTTTCGCAAATACTGAAATTTACGTAATAAAGTATAAAACTCATTGAAAAATGGTCAAGACGGCATTTGATAAATTCTTCCGATGTATTCGTTATTAAGGGTTTCACTGTAGTTTAAACGTAGATATTCATGTTGAAATAGCAGCAGTCAATCTTGCAGCAGCTCAGATAGATACCAGGTACAGTAGTTTAACTGCAGAAATTCATGCAATATCAATAGAGTCAATCTTGTAGCAGCTCAGATAGATGCCAGGTATAGTAGTTTAACGGCAGAAATTTATGGAATAAGAGCAGCCACCACTCTTGTGGCAGCTCGAATAGATGCCAGGTATAGTAGTTTAACGGCAGAAGTTCATGGAATAACAGCAGCCACCACTCTTGTGGCAGCTCGGATAGATGCCAGGTATGGTAGTTTAACCATAGAAATTCATGGAATAACAGCAACCACCACTCTTGTGGCAGCTCGGATAGATGCCGGGTATAGTAGTTTAACGGCAGAAGTTCATGGAATAACAGCAGTAACAACTCTTGTGGCAGCTCGGTTGATGCCAGGTATAGTAGTTTAACGACAGAAATTCATGGAATAACAGCAGCCACCACTCTTGTGGCAGCTTTGATAATGCTGCAGTTATACTAGTTTTACCAGAGATATTCATGCAATAACAACGGTAAATAAATGCCAAGTCAACACAAATATAAATGTTATACAACCCAGTTTCAGACTTTAAATTAAGAAATAACTAAACTACTTAGCTTAGCAAATATGTTAAGCTGCATGTGACAGGCCTCAAATGGGGTTAGGGGTAAACACTATGTAAAGTACAGGGTTTAGGACAATTTTTTTCTATTTTTTTCCGTTTAGAATGTTCCATGAGGCTACTCAGGACTCTAAGGCCCTATATGGACGCCTGGTTCCAGCCAAGAAAGGAGTTCGCACCTTCAGTGATATTCAGATCAGACGCCTGGTTAAGCTGGGGATTGAGACCAGGGACCCTGATCAGTTAACCGATGATGAGATCACTAGGTTTGCCAGGTTGGATATAGACGCCTCTACGATAACCTGGCAGCGTGTCATTGATACAAATGATCGTTTTCTGAGAAAAATTACTATTGGCCAATCACCTACTGAGAAGGGATTTACTAGGGAAACTCAGTTTGATATAACAGTTGCAAGTGAGATAATGGCTGTTCTGGCGCTCACAACTTCATTAAGGGTAATTAATCTTTTCCATTTTTTATATTATTAAAGTCTTAGAATTTAGCTCTAATGATTTCTTTAAAATTTAACTTGATGTTACATCTACCAACTTTAAATAACAGACCCCATGGTTACATGGACCTAAAAATACATTGAGAGTCTGTATCAATTAGGGCAGTCTATAGCCACAGTCAATCTAAAAAAATTCAGCACTCCCCCATTATAGTTATACTCTTTTAAAAGTACCTTTTACATTTTCAAGTTTAAAAGAAGGGTAAACATAATAATTCAGGATATGCGAGAACGTTTGGGCTCTATGGTGGTCGCTAGTGATAAGAAAGGAAACCCTGTCACTACAGATGATTTAGGACTGGGAGGAGCTTTGGTTGTTCTCATGAAGGATGCCATCCGTCCTAACCTTATGCAGACCCTTGAGGGTACACCTGTCTTTGTTCATGCTGGACCCTTTGCCAATATAGCCCATGGGAACTCGTCCATCCTGGCAGACAAGATCAGCTTGAAGTTGGTGGGGGAGGAGGGGTATGTGGTCACTGAAGCCGGGTTTGGAGCAGATATCGGGATGGAGAAGTTCTTCAATATCAAGTGCAGGTATTCTGGACTGGTGCCCAATGCAGTTGTTCTTGTTGCTACAGTAAGGGCTTTGAAGATGCATGGTGGTGGACCCCCAGTGGTTCCCGGGACCCCACTAAAGCCACAATATACAGAAGAAAACCTTCCATTAGTAGAGGCTGGATTCTGCAACCTTAGGAAGCAGATTGAAAATGCCAAAATGTTTGGAGTTCCTGTTGTTGTGGCGATCAATGTCTTTCTTACAGATACTCAAGCGGAACTGGAACTCATGGCTGAACTAGCAAAGGTATACATTTATTTTAGATTTTTTTCTTGATTAAGGCCTAATGAGTATTTTTTTCAGAGTGCTGGTGCATTTGATGCAGTTCTGTGTCGTCATTGGGCAGAGGGAGGTGCAGGAGCCAGAGAATTAGCTATAGCTGTAGAAGCAGCCTGTAAGGTACAGTAAAATGATTTTATATCAACCTTTCCTTTTCCCCTTATTCTCCAATATCCATTCTGTTAAGCAACATGTCGCTACCCCCCTTAAAAGTTTCATTACAGGGTGTCCAAAAAAACATAATTATTAGATGGTCTTTGATCAGGAGTCCTACAATTTTGAAATTTGTATAAACTTTTCTAGTCATCAAATTTCAAACTTTTCATAATTTTCTTTCTAAATTTGCAATTTGAGTGCAATCATAAAATTTTAAAGTTTTATAACGTGCTAAAAATATGAATAAGTATTTCAGTATACAAGTAAGTATTTTTTTATTAGGGTATTTTAATTTTATTACACACAGTTTTTTGTATGGAAACTAAAATGTATGCCATTTATTTACGTAGCTAATATGTGTTTAAACCAAAAAATTTAGTTGGGCAACCTAGTGGGATTATATGATTCCAGGTCAATTTAAGTTAATATAGAAAGATATATGCACAAGTTTGCCAAAAAACATGTTAGGAGGAGGATAGAGCCATAGATTAATCAAAATAACAGATAGGTCATTAGATGTCATCTATTAAAGATTTAGTGGTTTTTAGTTAACAAGAACTTAAACTCACTCTCAATAACCTTGTCTTGTATAATTATACGCTGCCTGCTTGGAACTCCTTTGGGCTTCTGTCTCAGGGTTATTGAGAGTGAGTTTAAGTTCTTGTATGATCAATTGATCTAGTTCTAATTTCTAGGTTGAGAGTGAGTTTAAGTTCTTATATCATCAATTGATCTAGTTCTTATTTATAGGCTGAAAGTGAGTTTAAGTTCTTGTATGATCTTGATCTAAGCATAGAAGAGAAGATCAGAACGATCGCCCAGAGGATCTATGGTGCTAAGGATATAGAAATATTACCGGAAGCTAGAACTAAGGTAAAATACCGTCAAGGGACCTAAAAAAACAATGGACCAGGATGACGAATAAAGTTATGATTTCAAATAGTCCAATAATCATGAAACACAGCAATTGTGTAGTATACCTTCACCCATGCCCCTTTTTTACTTAACCCTATTCCAACAAGAGGGGGGAGGGGAGGGGTCCCTTCTGACGTTTTTTGGATATAATTCAAAATGTATTGTTCTGAAGCTGTTCAAATTTTTTTACTTTTGTAACTAACACATGCCCCCCACTTTAGGCTTATAGCGGGGCTTTTATACCAAGTGCCTGAGTTCTCAGGCAAACTGTCTGAATGCATTATTTTACCTTTACTCGACTAAATTTTTATATTTATATGTATATTTACTATTCATAACTACTTCCGGTCATTGGATTGCTTCCGGTCATTGGATTGTGACTTTTTATAGCTAAGTTGATTTTTAAGTGACTGGTAAAACTGACCTTGATCGACCTTGTGAAGTAATTCTCCATCTTCCAAATAGGAATGTTGAGAATATCTTGATTTCTTCATGTGTGGTCTATTTCCTTTAAAGCATGCAAAATCAAAAACACAAAAGATTGCTAAAAATTCGTCTTCCCATTCCACAGTTGTATGGGTCCCAATGAAGTTTTATTTTATCTAATCTGGTCGCTATGATTTACTCGCGTACCATTAAAGTTTTCTTTGCTAATTTATACAGGACGTAATTATAAATACCAATATATTAGTTCTCTGAGCAGAAGTATTTGAAATCCAATTATTTTGTTTTCTAATTTAATGTCTGTTGCTGGTTGAATTTTAAGATATAACTTGGATCAATTTATATCCTTCTTGAATTAAACTTTTCTATAATATAAACGAAAAGGGCATGTACAGTGAGACCCAGAAAACAGTGAAATTAGTAAACTATACTCGTATCTCTTTCTAGCTGCGAGCAGAAACATTTGACAGTTTGGAGGGGTCTTTTATAATCCTTTAGTTTACATAAGGTTTGGCGGCAATAATCACGGAATATTTAAGACGACATTATACAAATTCTTTCATTATCTTCATTAATATAGGATACACTGTAGTTAAATCAGTTGTAGGATATACTATAGTTAAATCAGTTGCTACAATTGTAAATTAAAGAAAAACCTAATGACATTCCTCAAGTAATGAGAATTGCAGTTTTCTGGTGTTCTTTTAGGAGATTAATAATTAAATTGTTTAATTGTTTGATTGGTTAGATTGAGAGATATACAGCTCAGGGATTTCAGAACCTTCCAATCTGTATGGCGAAGGAAAAAATCAAACCAAGTTGAGATAAAAAATGTATTTTATTTTCTAGTTTTTTTTCCCCGTCAATTAACATTATTAAATTTATTTAAAACTACCTTTTTCATAAATGTTCAAAACAATTATAAAAATTGTTGATTTTTACTTAAATTTGAATTAGAATTAAGTTTGGGTTGATAAACACCATACAAATCATCTCCCATATATCCCATATTATTTCATAATAAGATTATGTTTGGTTCAGTATAAACAACTCCAATATATCCCATATTATCTCAAACTAATATTAAGTTTGGTTAAGCAAACAGCTCCCATATATCCCATATTATCTCAAACTAAGATTATGTTTGGTTCAGTATAAACAGCCCCCATATATCCCACATTATCTCAAACTAATATTAAGTTTGGTTTAGCATTCTTTTTACAATTTATTTTCTAAATTAAAATTTTTTAACAAAATAAAAAAAACTGTGAATTTTCAAGATTAAGTTTGGTTTGGAAATGTAGACTCATCTCTCGCTATCAGCTGACTCTACCCTGAAGGGGGCTCCAACTGGATTCACGATCCCCATAAGGAAATCATAAAAATGCAATTTTCAAATCATTAACATTTTAAAATCCTAATCTTTTAGACACTTACGTCATTTTACAGGCTAAAGGTCAAGGAAGAGTCTCATCATTTGTGTTTAATTTGATTAAAGCAGATCTTTAATAGATTAAAAACTGTAATTTTTATCAACTTTTTGAGTAGAGATATTCGGGCTTCAGTCGGGGCTGGTTTCTTGTATCCTCTTGTAGGAACTATGTCAACTATGCCGGGATTATCAACCAGGTAGGTCCCTCTAGGGTGTGGAAGACAACTTGAAGATCGTCTTTGATCTTTGCAATAATTTGCGGCATTCGTTAGTAAACCTAATTTTACAATGAAAAAAATTTTAAAATAGTCCTATTCCTGGCATTTCAAAAATGCTATCAAAAGTACCTAAGAATGGGAAATGAAGAATATCGTTTAGATTTAAACAATTTGTTTTTTTTAAAAATGCAAAATAACCAAAGTTGTATCTTCAGAAATTTGAAAATCACAAAAAGGCTGCAGATCACATTTCAGAAATTCCAGGGTAACGAATAAATTACGCAAATATTACAAGTCGTTTCTCACTGTCATGTACAACAGTAAAATGTAAAATATATATGAAGTGTATGTCAACAGAACTTCTATAGACATGTTAGATCATGTTTTGCTTATATTTCATATTTTGTTAGATCAATATTGGTCTGTATTTTCCATTATGAATAAGTTTGGGATTTCTAGTAATAATGTCTGCCTTTATATATTTTCTTTTCTTGTACATGAAGCAAATATATAATTAGCTTGCCTCACTCTTAAAGGTTGCAAGCTCTCAAGCAAAAATTGGTGAGAATTTATCCAATTACTTCTTAAAAGCCAAAGCTAAAAATAAGTGGTTTACAGTGCTAAAATAAAATCAAAAAGGCATGTGTGTTAAGCGGTAAAATCAAAGCCTAAGGCTTTGCGACACTTACGAGTCGACTCTGTCTTACAAATTAATGTGACTTTTTTTATAATCAGGCTGAATCTATTTGGTCTGTCTGGTTTTATAATCAGGCTGAATCTATTTGGTCTGTCTGGTTTTATAATCAGGCTGAATCTATTTGGTCTGTCTGGTTTTATCCAATAATGTCACAATGGCTACAACAGTCGGACCCAAATAAATTGAGTTCTGGTCACAAACTACGATTTTTATCCTACATCTTTGAAACCCGATGACGTAGACCTTTTTCAAACTGGACATTTTGTCCCAGCAGAATTTAAAGGTCAAAGTCTTCAGTGCAGGATGCAAAGATATAGGAATAAGAAAATTCAAGTTAGTGACAAGAACTCAGTCCTCTAAGCTGTTGGACTTTAACCCAGGAAAGATTAATTAACGCGAAAAGTTATACCATTTGGCCTCAAAAAAATATCCACCAATAATTACGGAAAATCGCTTTTTATATTGTTGTCCAGACTCCAGAGAGGAACAAATTGTTGCATTTAAATTACGATGTTTGAAAACTTAACTTTTACAAGTTAGCGCCCTGAAAGCATTGAAAGCCTAGTATTAATATACTTATATTTTAACCAACAGAGTTATTCACAAAGAATTCGAGACAGTGAAGACGACCTACTCTTTAATAGGATGGTTTCAAGATTAAATTAAGTCGTTGGATGGCACAAAAAGCAACAATTTTCAGTCGCAGGATATAAGGAAACAAAAATTCTATTCAGTTCTCTCACAAGTTTCATTCTTATAGTGGGTAAACCTGTATTATGTATTTAATAAAATATATATTTCAGACCCTGTTTCTACGATATTGATCTGGATATGGAGACTGAGGAAGTTTATGGATTGTTCTAGAAAGTTGAAAAATGTAGTCTAGTAAAAATAATTTAACTAATAAAATCTTCAGATTGTATTGTCGCATTAAACGGAACGTTTAAGTTTGAAAATGTTATTAGGTGACTAAAAGACCTGCTGCCGAAACAATGGAGGAAATTGTAAGAACTGAACGATTTCCAAGCTAGAAAAACAGTAATATTTTTCTCAGATAGATGTGTAAAGGGTAAACCTAGAGATAAGAGAGTTACAGAGATCGATTATCTGGCAAAATATGCCATATTTTCCACAGCATGCTCTATTTTGTACAAATACTGTGCACCACCAATCAGCAAACATCTGTATTCAAAAAAGACTGAATTCATAAATCTTATGTTTCATGTTTAAAAATTTAAAAGTTGTAAAACTTAACCCCTGAATGGGTATTATGTTCAACGAGTGGCCGTGAGATGGTACTCTAAAAACCTATCGCAAAAACGTAGCATGTCGTGCTGGGTCAACTTCGGGCCTATGTAGCCCACCCTGTGAAAGGAGATAAGCAGTCTGTGTTGTCTGTGGGTATACCCTTGTAAATCGGACAAATGGAAAATAACTGGTAATTTCTGACTCCTAGATAAACATTTTGCATAAGAATTTGATAGGCTGTTGATCAAAGGAATCGACTAAAGAAACTTCTCAGAAAAAAACTTTATTTATCTCATGAAAATACCTATAGTGTTCTGAAAACGTATCCACCCCCAAAGTAGGAGTTTTGAACGTCGAATTTGCAATCAAACTCAGAATTTACAGATCTTTAAAAAGTTTAATATGTCTCAAATGAATCTGAAAGAAGTTTTCCACGACACTGCATACTCAGCTCTACTACCTTACATAGCCGGTCACTCCCTTTAAGCATTAAAAATATATACAATAAGACAATTATTTCGGGAGGAAAACAAAAACTCCATGTGACAAGTGTCATCTCTGTGTGAGTAACCAAACAATTAAAAGAAAGCTAGCTTGCCTGGAAAATATTTTTACTTTATTAAAAACCAGTCGACTTGGAATTTATGAGCCAAGATAAGTTTTAGGCCAATCGCTCAAGGGGTTCATAACTTAAGTTCGGATTTCTAAACACAGATCACTACATCATATACAATATACATATTAGATTGCAAGATCTTAACTTTCAGACGAAAAGAGAATATCTCAATCATTCTATTTCAAAGTGTTGCCCACAAAAAAATGACTACTTGAAACACACTAAATAATAAATATAACTTGAATTTAACGAAAGACTCGTCTTTTATAGCATTAATATTCATATCAGACCACTTGTATCACCAAGCCTTTCGGTGCCTCTTTTTCCTTTTTATTTGCATATTATTCATACATAATTACACCTAATTGTACATTTTACTAATATCAAGGGTACAGCAATCTATATAAAATAATGCAATTACATTTAATATAAATAAATAAGAAAAAATGTATAAAAGTTAAAATAATATTTCATCTATGATATTTCTGTCTTATTTTAACTTTTAAAAGACAACATACTTGGAAATGTAACTTTTTAAAATACGAAGTTGTGCAGTTATGATTAGAAATGCTGGAAATCTAAAACTGTAAGATACAAAGCAGATTGAAAATCTAAAAAGTTGGGTAACTTGGGATAGGAATGCTAGAATTCTATTCCTAGCTCACGACTTCTGGGCCTCTCTCCTAACATTAAACAATTAACGTCTATGGGATAGTTGGTTCAAACAACAGTGCTCGGCCTCCATGCCGTAGTAGCTGCGCTGGGTCCCAGCTAGTTCTTGCTGAGGCACTAAGACCAGAAATTACCATGTATAATGATGTACATCAGTGTTATGGGCAGGGGGTCCAGAAATAACCCTATTTTCTTCTACGTTGAGTGATATAATAGCTTATTAGACTATTAGCTATGAATCCAGTAAGTATAGTGCATGCATGCATAGGAGCTATGAGAATACCAATCTCCCGGAATATGCCCAGCCTGGAGGGGAAGTAGTATAGGAGTAACACTAGTATAGCCTACAATATTAAGAAATATAATTGATATTGCTTCTAATGACTTCCGTCCTTTCCTACAGTGGTAACCAGAAAACAATGGAGTATGAAGACAACATTATAACAATACTTACATGTATTTTATGTTTTTACAAAACAAATACTAATTTTACTTGACATTTATGAAATAATTTAGTGAAATGGGTCTGTTTACACTGCACAGTACACAATTGCTGTGTCTCGTGCTCATTGAACTTTTAAAGGTTTAACTTGATTCCTATTTCAGAGTTTTCTAGTTATCACTGTATTAGACAGTATTGTGGGTTCCTCTACCCCATAATACTGAGGAATAGGAAAGAGTGAGAGTAAAAACTATCCTAAAAAAGAAAGACAATAAATTGTTTACAATGGGATATAAATCATTTTAAAGGACTGGGTTGGGAAAACTGTGGGTAGTGGTTAGCATTTACAATTATAAAAATATATAAGCAGAAAACGCCAGCTTATTGGCTGAGGAGCTAAAGTAGGCAAGACAAATTTTTTCAAACAGCTATTTTCTCTATTTGTAAAACATTTAAGGTTTTATGGCTTTTAGGTGTTTCCACAAATTAAATCAAATTAAACCAGACTTCTAGGGCCTAGGGCTGTCGATCCTACTTCTAGTCTTCCACAAATTAATCTGCTCAGTCCATCATAATAAAAGGTTGGTTTTATGAAATTATGCAAACATTGACCCCTAACTTATCTCGTATTCTAACAGATAAAATTAAACATTGCCAACGAAATGTGAGCCCTACAAGACGTTAGGTAAGGGATGATTGTATGTTCTTCAACCCCTTCTATAAAAACTTCGTTCAGATAGTTCATCCGAGTTCAGTTCCTGGTTCAGAACGCACTTATTGAACTTGGTTTACACAATCTTTTGTTTAAGTCAACATTTTACATAATGTAACAAAAACAAACTTTTAGAGTATACAATTTTGAAATAGATTGAACTAATCAGATTTTGGCGGAGCCCCCTGCAAGCAAGATCACCCTAAATGGTAAAAAAACTATCCTCATCTTCAACTAAGTATTTGCTTACACATTTTGTACTCCCTTCCTTAAAAATTGCTAATTGAGTGTGAATTTAAAGTGAATTTAAAGTGAATTTTAAGAACCTGTGCACTGAGAACTAGAGTAACTGGTACGTTAGATAGAGCAAGGAGAACCCGGCTTTGGTTTCCATCAACCCTAAAATGAAAAATCGCGTGGCGTAAAAGCAAACAGCAAATGGCGAATATTCTACAAAAATTAGATTATTCTTCAGTCATCCAACTTTTGCTGCCAAAACAGATTTTTTTATTTCTTAATTTAGATTATATATTACTTAAATATTGACTTGCTTGTGTAAGAACATTCCATATTGGGTTGGTAAGGTACAAAGAAATCTCATATAAAAAGCATTAAAAGTAATGAAAAAAAAACTTTCATTGCGATGTTTAATTTTTCAGTTTTTCGACAGAGATTGAACTTGGGCAACAAAACTGATATTTTATATAAAATTGAATAATATTTTGTTTTGATACCTCCATTTATACTTATAAAGAAGGCTCCAGAAGAGAGGAGTGTGAAATAGAAATAGATGCGTGAAGCTGAATACATGAGGATAGAAACTGGGTAGAATCTGACCTAAAATTTAAATATTTTCATGAAACTTTAAAGTACTTTCAAGCAAATAGATTATAGTACAATAGATGGCAACGTAGAATTTGTACACTCTCAGTACAGTTGTATTCTAACGTCACAAGTGTCAACTCAGTTTTTGTGTTTGACAAAATCATCAATAATAGTGATAATTTTAGAATAAAGTGCGTATCTTACAGTAAGATAAGTGCAATTTTATGTGTTCTTTAGTTTCTGTTTTTACACTTTTATATTAATCTTGGAAAACATGTCAACTAATGTGAGAAAATTTCGTTTTCCTTGTTATATTTGACACTTGTGACGTTGTGTATAATTGGTTAATTTCTCTGTTGCCACCTATTGTACTTGATAATCTATTTGCTTTCAAGTAATTATCCATTTAAAGAGGGGCATGTCCCGGCTTTTAAAACTTTAACTGATTACAAATTTCAATAAAACTTTTCCATTTTACAACAGTCATAATCACAAAAACTCGGAATTTATTGACAATTATTTAGACAACTTTACAATCTTTGCAATTGTTCACGGCATTCATGCGTCAATCTGATTTTACAAAGACGACTGTGGAAACGATAATCACAAAATAGTCCTAGTCCTGCCATTTCAAAATGTGGTCTGCCTTTCCTGTGCTTTCAAAATCAAAGGAGGTATGAATGATTTCATAAGAAAATAGAAAATGTTCGTTTTTCAATAAAATGAAATCTTACCAAAATTCTTCATATCTCTGGTAATTTTGAATGCACAAAAAAGGCAGACCACATTTTGGAAATGGCAATTTTGTGATTATCGTTTCATCGATCGTATTTGTAATAAAACTAAACTAGAGCATAAATACCATGAACTATTGCAAAGATTGTAAAGTCGTCTTAATAATTATCAATAAATTCCATGTCTTTGTGATTAGGACTGTACAATTGCGTGTACTTTAAAATCATGTCTACAGTCCCTTAAGTATTACAATTCTATTACCGTGGAACCTGTACATCTGTGGAACAGGAAGCTATGTACACAGACCTATTTCAAGCTACTGATAAACTGTTTTATCATCAAATACAGATGAGAAAGCTAAAATGCCGTCTTCTAATTCACAGTTTTAAAGGTTCCACTATAAATAAAAAACTAACATACCTCCGACAAGAATTCCCCAGGGAAAAATAATTCCTATATGCCCGGACAGTATTGGTCCCACGTGCCACGGACCAAACCCAACCGAAATGGCGGCACCCATGTAAAGATAATAGAACGGAGAAAAATCCGCCAACTCCATCATTTTAGTGCGCGTTGGCAGACTGTACACTTCTCGCAATAATGACGAATGTCGTCGAGCTGAAAAAATAAATACATTATGATTTGATTATTGCAAATTAAAAACATTCTCACCTAAATATAGAGGCAGCATCGACACCAGTATTGACACAAACCATACAAATTGTAAAATGGATAAAACATCGCTCATAAGAATCATCCGAGCATATAAACTGTATTCGTCAGGTATTTGATCGAAGTTTGTCTGGAACTGCATGTTAAGAGTTTTCTTATTTCCAATATAGTCCTCCACGATAACTTGAAGGGTTTGTTTAGTTGAAGTAAGGTCTCCAGGGTTCCAGGGTAATGTATAAAGGTCTGGAACCGAATTATGCTTACTGCATGTTTCCCACCTACCACTATTGATTTTAACTTGAACATGTCTAACACCAAACGGACTGAATGCAAGAATACGAATTTCTTTGGATTCCCGGATTTTCTGAACTGCTTCTACAGCTGGCGCCATAAATTTGGATTGTTTGGGATTAGTAACCAGAACAACAGGCCACTCTTTAGCAATATTATCACTGAAAAAAAAACATTTAAAAATATAAGGTTATTATGTATGCCTTTAAGGAAACAGCTCAAGAATATGGGAAAAAAATGTCAAAATATGTAAAAAAAAGGTAATTTCAAGTTTGTTTCCAGAGACATTAAGAACTCCCAAAAAGGGAATAGTTTAATAAGAAGTAAACGATGTATAAATTAACCTAAAAGTAAGAATTCCATTATCAATTGCAAGAACTCTGTATTTCCTGTTCTCTTTCCAATCTCCTAACTCAAGTTCAGGTGTACCACTTCTAAAACACGGACAAAATATTAATGTGTAATATTTGGACGACATTTCACCAATCTTATTACATGAAGGACAACGCTTTACCATAGGCCGAATTTAAGGAATTTGAGCCGCGGCTCAAATATGGTTGGTTCCACTTAAAATTGTATTCAATGTTTCAAGATTTAAGCAGGCTCTGAATTAAAACCAGTTCTTGGCGGATTTGAGACGCGGTTCAAATTCATTAAATTCGGACTCAGTAGATTGAAAATCAACTAAATAAGTATCCTTGTATCCTTCCCAATTGTTGTGGTTCAACTTATTCAAGTTCATTGGACAATTTATTGTAAGAACTTGAGTCTAAAAGTCGTTCTTACTCAACAGTTTTATGGGTTCTTTCAGAGACAGTTTTCAAACAAAAATTTATATTGAAAAATAATAGATTTTGCACGAAAACAAATTTGCCGTAAAACTTTAAAATATTTTTGTGTAGTTTTTGTATAAATAATAAATTTGGATAAAAAACTTTAGCGCAGAATTTCTTTTGGAATGTATTTGCGGCTCAAAACTACAAATTAAGTTAGCTTAAAAATAATAGTTTTTTTTGGAAAGGCGGGTTGAAATGCGGGGGGGGGGG
>NW_019396511.1:408022-521357 GCF_000591075.1 Eurytemora carolleeae
AATTAGGCGTGCACCCAAAAAATTGGAAGATTTGAACCAAAAATGAAGGCAGGGCCCCCCCCCCCTACATCAAATGTGCCAACTCCACCATCCCCTTTAAAGGGAAAAATAAATTATGGTAACACCACAGGTGTATATTATTTCCCTCTTCTTTTGTTTTCCCCACTTTGGATTTCCAGGCTAGGTTTGGAGAAAAAAATTAAAATTAAATTGAATTTTTGTCTCTTTTTCTGGTGTATGGGATAACATTTTTTCCCTTCTTCTCTTCTTTCAAACTTTTTCACTTTTATATTTATTTTCCGTTTGGCAACATTTTGAATTCTCACCCCACCCCCCATCTTATCTATGAAGGATATTCTAAAAAATGTAGAAAGAAAATATCTCATTAGAATAAAATGTCGTATATGCTTCAGTCATATTTTTCCTGTATGTTTTGTTTCTGAATGCAAAGTCATAAATATAGCTTGATGGATTCTCAAAACCCTAGAAAATTATAAACATTAAAGGAGAAATTTAAGATTAAAATGATATTAGATATTTCATTTTTAATTTATAGTTTTAATTTTAATTTACAGCTATTACTGAGGTCGAAAATGGTTGTGTTAATTTTAAACCCAAGTTAACCCCATCAATCCCCTAAAACATATTTGCATTGCATAAAACATGGCGTCTCTGTCTGTACTGCAAATATTTCTAGTTCCAAAAGTTACCACAGAGTGGCGCTGTCTACCTGAGCTGAATAGTTTCTGTGAAGGTTAGAAGAATGGTGTAGATGGTGAACATCAAAACTATCATGATTTCCACGAATATCCAGGTATATAGTCTTCTCTCTAGAATGTTCAACAAAAAGAAACAACATGAAAAAAATTACTTTAATGATATCAAAGTACAGAAAGAAAAAATAAATAGTCATAGTCATAAAACATATTATAATATAAACAATAACTTAACAATAATAACGATAAAAATAAAAATAAAAACAACAAAAACAAAAAATAATAATATTAAAATAAAAATGATGATTATGATATAATAATAATAATAATAAAATAATAAAAAATTAATGATATTAAAAATAAAAATAATTATAATAATAAGGAAGATAATGCTGCAAACAAAGATAATAATTACATAAATAGCAATCAATAATAATGACAAATATAAAAATGATAGCAGTAGAAAGATAAAAAACTTACCTAACATTATGCTCTTCTAGTATACTGGCATAAGTCTTCCATTCCTCCAAAACCTGAAAATAAATTAATTTTTAAAACTATTAAAAACATTTTAGAAACATTATTCATTAAATTAACTTCTAAAACGGGTGGTTATTATAATAATATAACAATTTTACTTAATTATCCCTTATTTGAAATGATCAATGATCATTGATCAAAGCTGGGAATTTTTGTGTTATATTCCCATAATCCCGATCAACTTAATCTCACGTAGAATCTGCTTAATCTCTTGATTTTGGATATCCGCAATTTCTTCGTGCTTTCATTGGTAAAATGCAAAAATTCCCTGGATTTTTATTTGCACCTCGTTTTCCATAGATGACACTTTATTTACGCTCATAGAAGCAAGATTAAATAATTATTTAGATTAACATAAAATGCATGATCTCGATATCCACAATTCACGAGTTCCCAGCTCGAGTAAAATAAAAACAAATGGCAATTGATAAAAGAAATTTCTATCAGATTCTAATTTATAACGTTTCCTCTACTCTTTAAACAATTAATAAGATTTTAAAGTTTCTAAGATTTATAAAAGCATTTGAGATTCGTAATTTTGACCTGAAAAGAGTCAACTCCATCCTTGTCTTTTCCATCAGTTAGATCTCCAGATGCAAGCACTAGCCTGGGCTAGTGAGAAGCTCAACTTCAGACAAATGTGGGAGTGCGGGGGGATATAAAGCCCCCCAAATAATATTTATGTATTAATTGTCTTATGTCTATGAAGCGAGCTCTTAAATTTCTTCACCAATAAAATGTCTATCTAAGAAATGTCCTATAGATGAAATGTCTTTTTTTAAAGTCCCAGTAAATGTTATGTATATTTCAAAAGGGATATATATTTTTTCAAAAATTAATAATTCAAGAGCCTGTATTGTGTAGAACAAATGATGTTTAAAACTTTAGGACATATGATCTTTTTTATGTACAGTGGTCGGCGTTTTAATTAATACAATTAAGACGACTTTTCTATTGTAGTTTAATTTTTTATAAGCCTTTTACAAATTAAAAGTTTCCAAGTAAACAAATGAAAGGTTTAAAAAATGAAAGGAAAGAAAGAGAAAACTTACATTTATTTCTTCACTTTAGGTCGTATACATACTGGCATACTGGGCAACATTTATAAGTTACAAGGGTTTATATAGACTCGTGCGCGCGCAAATATTTAAGGTTTGCAGAACAATATATGTTTAAAGGAGTAAACCTCCAAGAATATGCAGATGCAGTATTTTAAAATGCTGCATTCTCCCCTCCTTCTTTTTAAATTCTTTAGCTAGTCTCTCATAAACAAGATGCTGTTGTTAACAGCTTCTCTTTGCTTCCATGTTAATGTGTAATTGTATCCATACTGTTTAGTGTTTAAAAGCTTGGTAGATATAAAAAATTTAAATCGAAAGTCGTCCTCATTGTATTGATTAATACGACGACGACTGCAAGAAAAAGAACTGAAGGAAAAATGACATTGTTCAGGTAATTTGTGCTTTAATTTTTGAAAATTACATTTCAGTCTTAAAACAATTTACTTTTACTTTCTGTTGCAAAATTCCCAAATTTTATCTCTGCAGTATGATGTATGACTATGCACAATCCATTTTACGAATTTATGTATTTTGTTTGAAGTTGATTTAAACCTTGATAGTATCCAGAGTTGTGGAGAAAAAATCTTCTAAGGAATCCTAAAAAAAGATTTTATAAATTCGAAAGAATGATTAACTTAAAGGGACTTACGTTGTAATTTAAAGAGGAGCAGGCCATATTTACAACGGTAATTTGTAAAATCTTTATATGATCAATAATGTGGGAGATATCGTTGTCTAGCTTGAAAAGTTGTGAATTCTGACTATTTTCCCAATGTTTCTGCATCAGAAATGTGCAAATCACTTTTGTAAAGAAAGAACAATTGAAAATAATCAGTTTTCGAAAAGAGAAAAATCAATGGAAAGGAACTAAACACTCGCCACAAACGCTTAATTTCAAATATCTTAGCAACCTAATTCACTAGACCTTTGATATTTCAAATATCTTAGCAACCTAATTCACTAGACCTTTGATATTTCAAATATCTTAGCAACTTAATTCACTAGACCTTTGATATTTCAAATATCTTAGCAACCTAATTCACTAGACCTTTGATATTTCAAACAATGTTGCTGTTTACGGAAAAAGTCTAGGATTAAAATATCCAAGGTTTAGTACCATTATATGTAAATTGCAAGATAAAGGAATTAGAAATACAGAGTTTGTGGCGACTGTTCAACTTCTTCAAAGGAATTAAATGATAGAATTAAATGTGCTGTTGAATTATATTTATGAAATACCTAATTATTCTTCTCTTTTTTATCTTATTTGGAAGCACTACTTACTTTTATCTCTAGATGAACATATTTACTGATGTGTAAATCAGTAACTTGGATAAACCAGAATATATTCTCTCCATCCCATTCCAGATCCTCTTTACTCCAGTCCTTTCTTAAACCTGGATACAATAGAATATATTCCATCCCATTCCAGATCCTCTTTACTCCAGTCCTTTCTTAAACCTGGATACATTAGAATATATCCTCTCCATCCCATTCCAGGTCCTCTTTACTCCAGTCCTTTCTTAAACCTGGATACAATAAAATATATTCCATCCCATTCCAGATCCTCTTTACTCCAGTCCTTTCTTAAACCTAGATACAATAAAATATATTCCATCCCATTCCAGATCCTCTTTACTCCAGTCCTTTCTTAATCCTGGATACAATAGAGTATATCCTCCCCATCAGAATATGTACATAAGAATATATTTTGGTTCAATTAGTCCTACTCCGGCCCTCCCTTACACCAAGATTAATCAAGTTAATCCCATCCAACCGACTTCAGTCCTTTCTTTACTCTAAAGAAAATATAAATATTATTTTTATCTGATTTCAAGTCCAGATTCCGAGTCTTAATGTTTTAGTGTTTATCTTAAACCTGGGGAAATCTGAAAACTTTATTTTTTATTTTAATCTAAGATGCATTGATACATTTTCTAAGATGCATTGATGCATTTGGCTTTTGCAGAATTTTCCATAATGCAAGCAATGAATTAAAATCAAATGACTGAAAAGACAACATTCGGGGTTTAAGAGCTGTTGAAAAATGTGTTGTTACAAATATTCAGCGTGTGGAGTAATTTGAAAAATCTTGAAAACTTTTAAACCAAATAAAAGTAAAATAAGGAAGGGGGGGGTGTTGACGGTAACTTACCTCCTCATGAATTGCACCAACTATAAAAAATAAGTTGACTAGCTTATTACCTAGATCTGGAATAGTGATTGGTAAGATGACAAAGTTGTAGAGAAGTATCCCCAGCAACCCCACCAACCCGCCCTTCACCAACACCTTTATCATTGTAAATTATTCATCTGAAATTTTTAAAAAAGATATAATTTACATGTTAATGCTTTAACTTTTATCACAGTTTAACTTGATTAGTAATTGTTTCAGTCAGAAATCACAGCCAGTCACGAACTTTTTTTTTTCATCGGAAAAAATTAGTAGTTTACCATAAAATTTCGATTATAAGAGTACTTAATTATTAAATTCATTACAAGAAAATTTCGCAGTTTAATCGTCAAAATGACATATAAATATCTACTGGCTGTATCCACTGTGCCAATATTTATTTATCTTGTGGTGTGGTCTTGATATTCTTGAGATAATATTGATTAGTGTGAGTATAGCATATATCCACTGTGCCACTATTTATTTATCTTGTGGTGTGGTCTTGATATTCTTGAGATAATATTGATTAGTGTGAGTATAGCATATATCCACTGTGCCACTATTTATTTATCTTGTGGTGTGGTCTTGATATTCTTGAGATAATATTGATTAGTGTGAGTATAGCATATATCCACTGTGCCAATATTACTGGTAGATGAAACTTGAAAGGCGTCTAATGTCTGTTCCAGAAACCAAACTTCCTATCATAAATAATACAATGTGGAATTAATTATGAATTATGTCTATTAAAATTATTTTTTGAAATACCTTTGACAAAGATAAAAAAGAAAAAAAATCTTTAAAATCTTATATCACACAGTATTAAGCGATCATATCAATACAACCAAGACAATTTTTTTATTAAGTTTTGATTGTTAGCTTGCTTTTTTAGAATTACAAGTTTTTGACTTCTATGTTTATGTGTAGTGTGTATCCACTATCCATGCTGTTTAACAGGTTAATATAAATCAAAATTTCAATCAAAAGTCGTCTTCATTGTATTGATGTAATCACCTACCACTGAGGCTAACATCTCACTATCTAATGGGGGTGCTGGCGGGTCGGGTAACTGGTTTTACTTCTAAGCTCACTTAGATGACAAATGGGACCCTTCGGTATAAATAAATAAATGTTAGACAGAAATTTAAAAACACATAAGGGACTGTACAACTTATTTAACGTGAACATCTATTGTCTATTTATAGAATGGCATGTCTGATATACATAAAAAAACCATTTAAAATGTTCTCTGACCAAGGATGAATTTGATCAAGCGATAATCAATTATTTTTAATTGTTAATTTTCTACATAAGTGGCTTGCGCATTTATGCATCAGATACTTTGAAATAAATTAACAGAGCTGGGAACTTTTGAATGGTGGATATCGGGATTAATGCTTAATCCACTCTTTTTCTTAATCTTGAGATTAAATATTGCTTGTTCTCCTCTCATATTTAATCTCCAGATTAATTATCCGATCAGAATTAAGGATATCCCATTCAAAAGTTTTCAGCTCTGAATGCATAATTTTTTAGTTAAAACACCAATATCTTCCTCAATGACACCATTTTAAATATTACTCTTGTATATAGCAAATTAGTCCAACGCGTGATTCAAATAACAAAAACAATAACAAATATACAGTAACAAAACAATAACAAATACAGTAAAATAAAATAATCTTTTCTTAAAAAACAAAGAAAAAAACTTACCCGCCACCAGTTCCTGAGTGAGTCAGCAAGGAGAGGAGTAAGGTTAGGTAGTTCAGCGAAGCATAACAACTGAGGAAGTCTAGAACAGTTTTGGTATTTAACAATTAATATAATTAATAAAGAGTTAGACTTGTAAACTGTGGAATAGGAAGATGACATTTAACCAGTCTTAATTGTATTTGATGTTGTTATAAAGCAAACAGTTTAACCAGTCTAATTGTATTTGATGTTGTTATAAAGCAAACAGTTTAACCAGTCTTAATTGTATTTGATGTTGTTATAAAGCAAACAGTTTAACCAGTCTTAATTGTATTTGATGTTGTTATAAAGCAAACAGTTTAACCAGTAGATTAAAACTTATTAAGTGAAATCAGTCTGTGTGCACTGCACAATTGCAGTGTTCTTTGAACTTTTTAAAATCATAACTAAAATGTAACTGTAGTTTTCCTTATGGGCGTATATCTTATCGGAAATTCATATAATGAAATGTGTATTTAAAGTGTGTTTACTGTTTATTAAATGACGAAATATGCCCATATTATTATTATTTTCATTTTTAGTCAGGAAAACGATGGAAATCAAAAACTTCATATTGATGTTTAAGTCAAGCTTAAAAAAATCATTTTTTATTGACTGAACACCTGTAACTGAGGTTCCTGAGGTCTGGTAGAGTGGATCCTTCTTTTCCAACTTCGGGATCCTGGTCTATTGTTTCCCTGGTCTGTTTCCTTTCGTCATATACTACTTGATCGTCTTCTGTTGATTCAAAGTTTTCTTTTTCTTTTGAATATTCTATTTGACTTCCTTTAGAGTCTGGAGTTTTAAAGATTTCTTTCTCGTGGTCGTCTTCATTTTCTGATAATACTGTTTTAGACTTATAAGGAGTTGGGTTTGCCGCAAAATATTCGGAAATGAACGCGGCGAATTTCACCAAACTTAAAATGGCCGAATCTGGTGACCCATCTAAACAAATAAGCTTAAAATGCAGATAATAATTAAACGTGGGACAGACGACATAAAATCAACACTGAAGTTTATAAGATGTTTTACAACGCAGAAATGTTTAGTTGTAACATGTTAAATCAATCATAAAGTTAAATGGTTCTGTTTACACTGCACAAGATCAATCTTGATTCATTTATCCGGACATCCTACTTGATAAACGGGAAAACACATAAAACTACGTTAAATGTCTCTTTAATAAAAGTATGACCTTGCTCTCCCTCTTCTGTGTGCATGAGTTGTTGGAAGTGCTGGATAATGATTGTGTCCGGGATCAAGAATTCCTCCAGGTCTAGTAGATGATCAACTATATCCTGGATACAGAGGAATATATTTTAAAGAATTAGGGGAGAAGGGGGGTTGATTTTAGATGCTTTGAGTTCAAGAGTAAAATAAAAAATGGACATTAGCTTCGTTTTATTTATCAGTTTCTATATCTTAACACTAAAATTCACTTCTTAGCTAATAAAACTGTAACACTGTAAAAATTTGCACCAGTATTATTTTTATTATTATTATTATACTGTTTCATTAGGGGGGTGCAGAGAATGATTTGTACAAAGAATACAACACCTGCCTGGACACTTCCTGGATACAGGAACTTGATCCGGTCAACTGTAGTCGGAGTAGGACCAGGGAGACGGTGGAAGGTGTCAGGGAACCCGTTCCATCTAGAGGATAGGGATGGGCATCAGTTTGAGGCCCTTCTTAGAACGTTTAAAAGGTTCAAACTTTATAAGTGCTCCACAGCTGGGGTGTATATCACAATGTCATAATGTATTCTTGATAAGCTTGCATTTTTAACAAATACTAACCTTCCTTTTCCCATAATAACCAGAACTTTTCTACCCAGAAATCCGGCTGATAATGATGCTAAATACGAAAAAAATTTCTAATTTGTAATCTGTTCATAACAAAACAAAATAGACTAAGAAGAAAATTGAGAATTTTCACCTAACACACTTTTAAAAACATATGATTTGTACAACTGTGAATTTGACTTGCCTATGGACTCTGAATGGTTTAAAAGTTTTGTTTATCTACAAAAAGAAATTGATCCCCTCAAACTTTAATTTTCTTATCCCTATACAACTACAACCAGATATTCACACTATGATTACTTCATCTAACAGTTTTCATAGTTCAAGACTTTCAAGTTTTACACATCAATTTGCATATAAATAAAGATTAGAAAAAAAGATTTTTAAGAGAGTGACCTTATAAATAATATAATTGATTAAAAAATCCCGGAAATCAGGAAAAGATAAAATAATCCATAAACACACTAGCTGATTCCTTACCCTGATAAACACACTAGCTGATTCCTTACCCTGATAAACACACTAGCTGATTCCTTACCCTGATAAACACACTAGCTGATTCCTTACCCTGATAAACACACTAGCTGATTCCTTACCCTGATAAACACACTAGCTGATTCCTTACCCTGATAAACACACTAGCTGATTCCTTACCCTGATAAACACACTAGCTGATTCCTTACCCTGATAAACACACTAGCTGATTCCTTACCCTGATAAACACACTAGCTGATTCCTTACCCTGATAAACAAGGTGGTTTGTGTTCACATCACTTAATACCAGTCCAGACATAACAGATCTTAACATAAAAAATATTGTCTTTTAATGCAATCAAGTTGATGTTTGATGCCCCCCCCCCTTCTGTTTTTTTTTCAATCTTAAGGACACTTGAAGATGTTCCTCAATGTCAGTATGGTCGATCATTTTTCTAAAAATAACCCTAGCAGTAGAACTGTTCTATAAGTTCACTTGAATCCAAACGAATCCTTTGTAAACAAAGTGCTCGAACCTAGCTGACCTTTGATTGTAGAATCCCACCGGGTCTTGGGAAAAAAACGAGTTTTCTTGAAATAACTCCTCAGTTTTCTTTTCTCTCAATGGAAAACATAGTTCAAGTATACTAAACGACATTAGTAAACAAATCTGAAATTATCATGTTGTAAAAACAAAATGTATCTCATAAGGGACTGTGGACGTATTATTTATAAGATGGCATGTTCGATTTACAACGGTGCCCTTAAATACGTTGCCTGATTGAGAGTGAATGAGAGACTCATCTTCTCCCTTAAAAAATGATAACTTTTTAGTAAGGTTAAAATAAAAACTCTAGAAAATGACGATATCTTCCATCTTGTTGATCAGATTTAGGTTTAAATGGTACTGCTGTGAATAATGAATGTCTCTCTTTAAATTGAAGTGAATTACAAGGACAGTCCCTTTATGCGAGATCAGGTCTGCAGTTAACTTATAACTTTATTAATATCACAGATAAGTTTTTATTATTATTACTATTGAACCTACAGTCAAAGTATCATGTCCACGCACAGAATAAGTTACACACCAGGATAAAGCTCTGCTCCAGCCACTTACTCTTGTCTGCTTGGGTTTTAATGGATCGTATCTGACGATGAATAAGGACTCAGTGTGAAGTAAGGAAGGTGTCACAAGGACTAATGATCGATTGCACGACGCTCTTTTGGACTAATGTTCAAAAGGACTAAAGTCAAAATAAACAGAAAACAGATTTTCCTCCTACAGTGAACCTCAAAAAATTGCAGAATATGAAGACTGTTGGACTCAAATTTAGATTTTAAATATAAAAAAAAAAACATAAAGCACAGCAATTGTAATGATTTTCCAACCTAAGGGTAAACGTGTTCCCGATGACGTGTTTTTGTCATTTAATAAAAATGATATTGGTTCGTCTAATATTCTGGAACTTATCTATCCCAATGAAAAAATCTCTAATACTTCTAAAATTCCAGTTTTTAAAATCTTGGGAGTTTCTTTAGACCAAAGTTTTTTTTATTTTATTACCATTTGAAAAGTTGTCCTTATATTTAAAACAACGCTAAACATTTCCTGCCTACTGTTGCACTTACATCTCTTTATCATGTTCGTAATCACCCTCTAATGTACTGTATGTATTCCAATTATCAGCTGCACTAGCAAAACAAATATAAATTTGTTGATAAAATGCCAGAAAACAGCATTGAGAATAATTCAGAAAGAAAAGTATAATGCACTTTGCACAATGCACATACCCAACCCATTTTTGCATCATTAAATATTTTACCCCTTCCAGAACTTATTCAGCAAAAACAATTCACATTCATGCATTTATTCATTAATACTTGCCAAACTCTTTTTAAAACTTCAAATTGTTGAAAAACCAAGTTTAATTCATGATTATATATTTAGAAATGATACCGAGATTTTTTCGTACCTCTTGCAAACACCAAGTTTGTAAAGCATTTTCCTTTTTAATCCTTCCCATTGGAATAATCTGCCCAATCAACTTAAAGATATTTCTTCTTTTCTGTTACGTATGCTCAAATATTCAAAAAGATCTGATTTATCATTGGTAACATTTTAAGTGATTTTTAATTCTTTTTGATAGCCTATGATTCTAGATTCTGTCTGCTTCATGCTATCTAGGTTAAGTTTACTAATAATGTAAACTCCGCCGTGGCTCCGCTATCGTCCTTATCCCTTCCGCCATCCGTACCAAGTCAAATATTTACATTCGCCAAAGAGAAGGGCACTGTTAAAACAGCTTTTCACGCTCAGCACTTCTGTTTAAATATGTTTCATAAATTTTGTTATTAAATTTAAGATGAGCCGAATAAATTATATTTGATTTTATTTGATTTGTTCAGTGTAAACATACCCATTTCACTTAATAAGTTGATTTACTCCTGAACAACATAAAATACACATAATTTTGCTTAAATGTCGTCTTCCTATTCCACAATTTATGGGTCTCACTGTATTTGTACTTACAGAAAAAAAAACAAATCAATAAACTTTTAAGTTAGGGTTACGTCAGGTTCTAGGCCAGCTGAGAATAAAGAATGCTTTATAAACTTTGGACAGTTCAAAACAAAGAATAAGTGATAAACTTTGGCCAGCTTAAAATCAAGAATTAGTCCAAAACCCAACCTCTTCTCGAATGGTTCCCTGAGTTGCTCCGGGTTAGTGGCGGGTCTCAGCTGGGTATACCAGGGAGAATCATCTGCTCCCTCACAGCAACATGCCGGAAGCACGTCCTTCAGTCTGGACATTTCCTCTGGTTAATCTAGTTGATCTTGGCTCGAAATTAAGGAGAAAATATCCTCCAGTACTGGATTAGATTTTATACAACTGGTCATGTCCCCGCCGTTATCAATCTTCTTCTACTTTACTTCTCTCTTAGCAACTTCTTCTTGGGTTCTTTCTTGTCTGCCATTTTGCTCTTTTTTCTTTCAATTGAAAATCCATTGGCCATGTATCTGTACACTGCAGGATTAAGTACAAGTTCTAAACTTTAGCAAACTTAGGATCAAGTATAAGTTAAAACTTTAGCCAGCTTAGGATCATGAATAAGTTTAAACTTTAGCCAACTTAGGATCATGAATAAGTCCAAAACTTTGGCCAACTAAGGATCAAGAATAAGTAAACTTTGGCCAGCTTAGGATCAAGAATAAGTTTAAACTTTAGCCAGCTTAGGATCAAGAATAAGTTTAAACTTTAGCCAGCTTAGGATCATGAATAAGTCCTAAACTTTGGCCAACTTAGGATCAAGAATAAGTCCTAAACTTTGGCCAACTTAGGATCAAGAATAAGTACTAAACTTTGGCCAACTTAGGATCAAGAATAAGTACTAAACTTTGGCCAACTTAGGATCAAGAATAAGTCCTAAACTTTGGCCAACTTAGGATCAAGAATAAGACCTAAACTTTGGCGAAATTAGGATCAAGAATAAGTCCTAAACTTTGGCCAGCTTAGGATCGAGAATGAGTCCTAAACTTTGACCGTAGAAACTAAGAAATCCAATGAGATAATTTCCAAGCTCGTTCTAAACAAAGGCATTTTAAATTGACTATGGCCAATGAAAACTATGAAAAAACTTATATTAAGAAACAAGAGAATATTAGAATTTTGCAAAGTCATATAAAAGGGTTACTAAAAAAAGATTTTCTGAAAAATTACCATACTTTGGCATAAATAGAATTAGAGACTTAAATTAGAAAATGCTTTGATTCCTGTAGCATAATTTGGGCCATTATACTTCCGGTTTTACAGGGGTGGATCTAAATACAGAGAAATTCAAAAAAGTATTAAAATTACTAATTAAAAAAAAATCAAATAAATATCAAAATAATGTCAACTTAATCCTGATCACGCGTCCTTCGTCTTGTCTCACATGTAAACAATGAGGTATGGGCGGAAAATCCCTTGGTTACCTGAATCCAAGGGGTGTCCTCCAGAGGATGAGGGGAGACTGATATTTCGTTTAAACTGAACCGATCAAGCTTCAGTCCCAGCTCCTACAGGAAAAAAAGAACTGATTATTCGCCACAAACTCTTTATTAAAATCCCTATGTCTTTATAACCTGACTGTGTAATCATTTCAAACTATTTTTTCTAGCAAAAGTAATGTTCTATATTTTCTAAGCTTCTTTGTATCTAATCTATAACATCGCTGAATTTGTTATTAAAAACAATAAAATAAGGAGCATTTAGCGCGTTCCAGTGTAGGTCCATTTTAATTTTTTCTCCAAGGGTTCAAAAAATTATCTTGATATTTCTTAAATTCATAAACTTGTATACACCTGCCATTTAATCACGTTAAGGGAACCCAAAACATTGTGTCGAAATGAATTTGACCAGAAAGGGGAGGGGGCCTTAAATATCATGTGTAAAGGTCTAGTTTGAACGGAAAAATTTACTTTATATACTATATCTAAAGGTAGAGTTTGACAGAAAAGGGTGACGAGGGAGGGGGGGCTTTACCTTATATACTTTGTCTAAAGGTAGAGTTTGACCGGAAGATGTATAGAAGCGTGCTAAAAAAAGAGGAACTGAGTACGCAGCACTGTAATGCACTAAACAACATCACTGAAACTTGGGGCAAAATGACGATTTGAATTCATAAAAAATTGTCATTTTTTACATTTAAAGTTGAAATTCTAACAATTCAAATAAAAAAGAATGAATAAAATCAAAAATTACTTTAATTTGAATGTGAGATATAGAATTTTTGAGATGAAAAAGCAAAGACCCTTTGTTTAATGTTATTCCTTGGTATTCAGCCCCCAGGTAATCTTTATTTTCTCTCTTTCCATTTATCTCGACTGAGTTTTCATCTTCCTCAATAACAGAAGCATCAAAACATTCTTCAAAATAAATTCATATTAAATCCTTGGATTTTAAATTTTTCAGAATTTGTTTGCTTAGCCAATTAACAGCCTGTAAATATATGTATAAAAAACCTAATTTTCATTAGAAAAGTCAACCCTCTTTGAAAATAAGCTCTTCAGAAATACGATATGACCAATAAAAACGTAAAACAGCAGTATAAGTATAACTCATAATTTTAAGGGCTTTACTGTAAGTTATTTTGGGAAATAAATAATATTACTGGTAAACCTGGTAATCCAAAATCTATATATATATACGTATTTTGCTTGTCTGTTTCTTTGTAACCGATAAACGTCAAATTGCTGAACTGATCGGGCACAATTTTTTTGTGGGACCTCACTTGACCCAAGGGAAGGGTTATGGATGCTCAGAATTACAAAAAATTGTCTCCATATTTTTTTACTTTAGTAAAAATTTTGAAAATCCACAAAGAGAAAATGCTGAAAGATTCAGAAACAATTAAAAGTTGAGATAGAAGACGCCTAATATTAAAATGTTATCCGACACCTACATTTCAAAGTGTAATAAACACTTTTGTTATTCTTGCAAAAAATGAATATAGAACTTTGTAGATTTTTGTACATGCTTAATCTTATTTTGTTAAACGTACTAAACTGAAAAAAAAACAATTATTTTATTATGCTGCACCTCGGTCTCTCTAAATTTAACTAGTAATCCCTGACTTATTGTAACCTTTCAAAACCTAGTAATATTTATCATATTGTAAATGTTTTAATAATAATTAGGTGGGGATAATACCCAAAAAAGCAAAAATCTAATCTCCACCTAATTGCTATTATTACATAAATATAGTAAAAAATTATTAGCAATAAACTATATATTATCTTATCTCAGCCTAGTAGAATAAAACTCTAACACCCTGTGATACTGTGTGAAAGACTAAAATCGAAACCAATAACGTTTAGAAAATTTTTCACCTGAATCTTCATGTATTTCTTTATTCTCCTGTTTTGAAGCAGAAACAACAAGAAGTCGTTCTATCTTCAAATAACCTCCTTCTTCCCTATCTCCGTTCACATAGCAGATGTTTTTTTCTCCATTTTTGGACATTTTTTTAACTGAGGGGATAATATTTATGTTAGATTTAAATTTAGGAAAGTGCCACATAAAAAATACTCAATTCGTAGAGCCTGTGTAGTAGTTCGTGTTGTTTTTTCTTGCTTATATAGTAGGATCAATTTGCCATAAAACGTGTAATAGGAAGAATAAAAATATATATATACGATGTTTCTATCATGTATTTTGGAAATAGCTGAACTTGAAAATAAACTTTAATATCTAAATGGACCTGTCTACACTGCATAGTTTCAAGTTTAATGGATTATTTAAAATTTTAACGGTCGTCTTTCCATTCTACAGACTTTGTGGGTCTAACTAATATATATAATAATGATGATTTTTTTCTAATCAAATCGTTTTATCGAGTTTTATCTAATTTTGTCTTAGTCTCTTAAAGAAGTTTGGTTATATTAGATTTTCAGCATCTTTTATAAAACATTGCAAACTATACATATTGTTAAATGTAGTCATTAAACGTTATAACTAATATAGTCAGGGGCGAAGTCAGGAATTTGNGGGGGGGGTTGAGCTTACCCCCCTCTGACAACGCCTCTGAATATAGTCTCTTATCAAATAAATTATATCCCTAGGTCTTCTCCTTCTTCCACAAATCTCTGATAAGAAAGTGTTCCCATTTTTTAATATCTAAAATTTATAATTATTTTTCATTCTGCATGAGATTTACTTAAACAAATTATTTTCATTGTCCATGAAATTTATAATGTTGGTTGATGCCATTGGAGATCAATAGGCATACAATTTTATTTTAACTTTTGAAAACAAACATTTTTTTAAAACTAACTAAGGACATATTTAGTATTTACACCAGTTGTGCAAATTTTGAGCAAAAAATGTTTTGTGAAATCACAAAACAAAATAAACAAAATTTCTTTTTACTTGTAACAGGTACATTATTTTTTGACATTGTATTATTTTATTTTCATGATTTGTAATATAAAAAACAACCAGTTGATAAAATCAACCTTGAAGTGGGAATCAGCTATAAATGATGGAAGTTCTGAAGAAAGTAGAAATGAAGGAGATATTTAGCTGCTTGTCAATCCACCATTTAACTTAAGAATCCGTCAATTTATTTTCAATATCAGATGACGCCAAAGAGCAGCTGACTTAAAATCTTTTGAGATCAAGAATGATGAACTCAGTATTTGTGTAGAACCATCACTCATCAGACACCATTTGATCAGCTGGCTTCTGGAATCCACCATAAAAAATCAGCTGATTGAAAGGATCAGCCATAATCAACTGACTTTAAGATTCAAACATTTTACTTCCAAAAAAAAAGCTGATGCCCAGGATCAGCGGACTATTAGAATCCGACATTTTATTTTCAAAATCAGCTGTTACCACTCCTGAAGCACGTTTTCTATTTAATTCTATTTAAAACTTTATCACAGAGATGAATAAGTCCAGCCTTGTACTCGGAGTCCTTCAGATCACGAAGTGCGAGAACAGCCTGAAAAAAATACATTTAAATTTAAAAATTAGGAGAGAACCTCTTTAAGAAAGTAGAATTACCTTATTACAGTGAGTTCTAGCTAAGCTCTTTGTTTCATCTAAACCAGTTGACTTAAGGACTAAACTAAACGCTTTCTCCACATCCCCGGTCTAAATATTTTTCATAATTTTTATACAGTGAATCCCAGATATATGAATAAATAGACCGTCAAAAGTTTTTTGATAATTGTAAATAAACTTCTTTTTGTTTTTAATTCAAGGTAAATAAATAGCCCTGAAATATGAATACAATTGATTAAACTCATTTTTCCGTGGCATTTGATCTTAAATATGTAATACGACATAAAAAACTCTTGCTATACGTATTCATATGTCTGGGATTCACTGTAATTCAATAATTATTTAAGTATTTATCCTATATACTGGTTTATGAAAAAATAATAAAATAAAGCCTTGAATAACGTCTTCCGTTAAAATTATCAAAGAAACTGTATATTTAAACTCTTTTATTATAAAAATTGATGTTTTTCACATAAACGAAGTGGTCCTGACGTTATTATATACCGTCCTTCATTACCTGGTTAAACCTTCGATTAATAAGAAGTTCAAGTTCTGGAAACCGTCGTGCTGCAAAAAGAACTGGAGCAGTTGCCAGTCCTAGCTGTAGGTCAGCCGCAGCTGGTTTACCTGGTCAATCAATCAATCATTCAATGAATCAATTAATCAAGCAACAAATAAATAAATTAATTAACTAGCACCATTGCAAGGACTAATTATTAGTTCCCTTACGTCCGGTCCAGAAAATCAATAAATCATCAACGAAAAAAATCAATATATCAATAACAAATTCAATCAATAACCCAACCAAAGTGTTATCTAACGGAATTGCGAGTAGCTGTAGGTCAGCCGTAGCTGGTTTCTTTTATCAATCGATTAATCAAATGGTTTAACCAATAATTCAATCATTTAATGAATTAATGAACCAAACAACTAATGAATAAATCAATCATTGAGTTAATACATCAATTAATCAATATAAGTAAATATATCAATAAAGTATAAACCAACCAATAAGTTAGCTAACAGAATTGCCAGTGCTAGCTGTAGGTCTATATAATCAATCAATCAATCATTTAACAAACTAATTGTGGCCTTACCATTATTTACTAGCTTAAACAATCAATCATCTAACCAATCAATCAATCAATCAATCAATATATCAATAAATTATGAAACTGACAAATAAGTAAAAAATGGTTCGACAACCATCTTAAAAAAAATATTTAAAAATTCTTTAAATTTAGCATCCTTTCCTATCAATTGACCAATAGTTTATCAAAATACAATTCTAAAAAATATTTCTCACCAAGCATATCCGCACTTGACACAAAGTCTAGAAGATCATCTACAAGCTGAAATGCAATCCCAATATTCCGACCATATTGGAAACTATTCTCAATGTCGTCTTTGTTTCCCCCAGATAAAACTACGTTTGCCTAAACATATTTAGTTAATAACGAGACTAAGTTAAGTAGACTTAGTTCAACCACTTCTCGTCAACCAACTTGAACTGGTTTAATTACAGCTACATAGTTTCAACTATTAGAAGCAATTAATTGAATAAAGCCAGAGCTGGAAACCTTTGTTTTAGTTTCTTAAAATACCGATCTTGATCTTAATATCCACTGTCGGCACTTGAAATTTGAGGATCTAAAAAACAATATCTTTCCTTCTCTTCATTTTAGTTTTTCCTCCCCTGATCAAAGCTCCCTTTACCTCCTGACTGGGCACGATTACCATGTAGGATATAGAATAAGGATTTAATAAATCTGCAGATTAACAAAAGATTGAGTCTCGATATCCATAATTCAAAAGGCCCCAGCTCTGGAAAGCTAATGTCTAATTAAATCCATTTTCACTTATCAATAGAACTAAGGTTCTCCACAAATGAATAAAACTTTTCATCTCTTGTTTTTACACTCAATAAAAGATTTGGTTTTCAAGTATCACACTACTTGTATTTATATTGTTTAGTTGTCCGTATCAGCATATTTACATTTTTTCAGCAATTATAAGAAAAAAAAATTATGAATAGAAAAGAATGTGAAAGTTTACCTTGCAACTGTAAGCCATGAGACTAGCAGTCTTATTGAAACTTTTATTCAAATAATCAGTAAATCTTTCCCCTTTCTCTTCCTTTAAATAGTTTTTATAATTATTATTTTTGACATTTTAGTAAAATAAGAAAAACAAAATGATATGAGAACAGGAAAAGAGAAAACAATAAGTAGTAAACACAATAATAACAAAATCAACAACAATGTAAAAAATATTAATAATGATATCATTCTTCAATCATAAAATATTTACGATGTATTTTTAGGAGTCTTAGTTTCTCTAGTTTTTAAAAATATTTCTTTTAATTTCTAATTGAATAAGTTTGATTAAAAATGTAAACAAAACTATTTTTAAAGCAAATAATTATCAATAAAGAACAATATGAATACCTTTGTTTGTAGCTGCATGAATTCTCCTTTTACTAAATCCGCCAACACCTAGAGTACATGTATTTTTAAGTCTGTACATGGTACGCTGTACAGTGTTCATTTATAAGCGTACCGTAGCAGAAAAAAATAAGGTACCGTGAACGTACCCACTGTGTTGTACTCAACATAACGATGTGGCGTCAAAGACGTTTTGTATCACTTTAAATATTTTGGATTACGTGTATATTTTTAAACAAGGAATGGGATAAATAATTGTTGATGCTCTGGAGAAAAAAATAAAAGTTAAACATCGGAGGTCAAATTTGTTAAACCTTGAACACCCAAACTTAATTTGGTTTGCCCTAAAAACCGTATATTTCCCAAATTCAGCGGATAAAACCCTAAAAAAAGTGTGGAAGGAGGGGGGAAGGACCAAAAAAAAATTAACCCCTGAAACAATAAAATTCATAGTAACAGTTCACTATACAATGTACAATGAATGCATAGTGCACACTGAAAAGTATAGTATGTTATCAAATCAAATCAGAATGTACATAAATCTACTAGACAAACCTGAGAAAGAATTTGTACAACATCAGGGTTCTGAATACTGGATAATAATTTTGATCCGACGCCAAGAACATAATCACCAGCCAGTGTAGATTTTTTTATATTCCATCTTAAATAGTATTCAATTAAAGATATATACAGGGCTACCCACTAAGGATGAGACTGTAAAGACGATTTCAAGGTTAAATTAAATCTTCTGCCTTGTATAATATTTGTATGTCTTACAATTGCAGGGAATCATGAATACAAGGAAACAGATAGTTACAGTAAAATCTCAAGTCAAATCCTTGGTGGGTATTTAGATTTAAGCTTTGTATGTTGGTCATAAACCTTTGACCGATTTGATCGGGGAACTCGGTAAAACCACTATAGAATGTTCTTGGCTTGGTTAAAAAGTTCCAGGTTAAATTGGTTGACTTTTGGGGAAAACTCAAAGGCAAAGCGGGGTTCCCGGTTCCCAATCTAGTAAAATATGATTGAAATAATAGCAGTATTTAATTTACAAATTCTATAGGTTTTAACTGTTAGAATAAAAGAATAGAAAAATGAAGTTGCCTACAGTGGAACCAATTAATCTGGAATATGAAGACGACTATTTTGACTCAAGGTATCAAGGTCGATAAACATGAAACCTGAAACTGTGCAATTTACACATTTCATTTAAGGTTGATTTAAGCTCCTGGTAAAGCTCTTTGCTTTACAACAACGTCAAATACAAATTAAGTTTCATTAATGTCGTCTTCTTATTCCAAAGTTTTATAATTCCTACGATATCAACAGGTTATTTTATTTTAATTTATCTTCTAAACTTGTTCAAAACAAAACTTACTTGAGATTTATACTTTCTTTTCCCCGCCTTGACTCTGCGTGATCCAAAATGTCATCATGGATTAAAGAGGCAGTATGGATCATTTCACTAAATAATATGCATTAAAGAGGCAGTATGGATCATTTCACTAAATATTATGGATTAAAGAGGCAGTATGGATCATTTCACTAAACTTTATGGATTAAAGAGGCAGTATGGATCATTTCACTAAATATTATGGATTAAAGAGGCAGTATGGATTATCTTACTAAATATTATGGATTAATGAGGCAGTATGGATCATTTCACTAAATATCATGGATTAAAGAGACAGTATGAATCATTTCACTAAATATTAAGGATTAAAGAGGCACTATGGATCATTTCACTAAATATTCTGGATTAAAGAGGAGGTATGGATTATTTCACTAAATATTCTTGATTAAAGAGGCAGTATGAATCATTTCACTAAATATTATGGATTAAAGAGGAAGTATGGATCATTTCACTAACTTTAAAAAACTGAATGTAATCTCAGAATTTTCTCGGATCAGTTGAACAAATTAAGATTAATTCGTGCTTCTACATTCGAACAACAGATCATGAAATCCATCTTTATATTCTGCACTGCACACACTGCTGTATATGAACCATCAGGTAGCAAGTCAAACACCTAAATTTTTTCTTTGGAATATATTTTTTTGCAGTCTGCTGAGTTATATTCTAAAGTTTCCGAATATGCCACCTAGGGAATATTGAGGAAATCTAATGAATTGATTAAATTGTAGAAATCAAGTGCATTTTCAGGTTCTAAAATAAAACGTAACTGTATTTTTTTGGCTTCTTCTGCGTTTTTTTAAAAGATTTTTATAGAACCGTAAATGGCAAAGTCCCCAAATTTTTTTAATTTTCCGTAACAGTTATAAGACATGTTTTAGCAAAAATCAAAGCCCTATGTGAACTTAATGACTGCCTAAATACTGCCTAAAAGAGTCTTTTTGAAGGGAAATCAGTAAAAATCACATAAAAAAACTTTTGTATGCTGCATTTAAACAGTCAGGCAGTTGACTTAGAGCTTTGATCTTTTGCTACAATATGTCTTTTGGCTGTTTAAGAAAAGTTCCAAAATTTGTTAATCATGGTTAAAAACATAGACACAGGACGCAGATCAAAGTCGTATATATATGATTTTAGAACTGTAAATGCACTTTATTTCTTAAAAATGGATTTACTCAAAAACCACTAGGTGGCATTTTCTGAAACTTGAGATTAGAGCTCAGTAGACTGCATATAAAAATATTCCAAAGAAAAATTTGAGGTGTTTAGACTTAAAACCTGATGGTTCATTTCAGAATTGTGTGCAACGACTGTATCTTCTACATTTCTGACCATATTAAAGTTTCAAGGGTAGCGTTGTAAATCGGGCATTGCCATCCTTGCATGAAGGGTCATTTGAAATTACGCTTACAGTTTCTTTAAGAAAAATATATTAATCCAGTAATGGAACAGGGATTATAGGTTAATTGACTAAGAATTGGCTGATTACAAAATGTCGGTTAACTGACCTAATTAGAGCAACTTTTCTCTGGTTACTTAATGCTTCTTGGTCTGATCTAAAAAAAGATTACATTAGTTAAAAAAAGAGAATTAAAGAGAGTGTTTGCGAAAAATTAGAATGCACATTGCTGTGTTTGCTTTTACTAATTCATATATGGAATATTGTTAAACCTAAAAACAATAAGTATAAGAATAAGAATAACAACATAAATACCTGTTAGTATGTAAATTATAAGCATGTCCGATGCACAAAGATATCAAGGGTCGCAAAGATTTTCCTTTTCCATCAAAATAATAAAGAGACATTTCACCAAGCTCACTCTCACTAATAAAAACAAAATTAAGAAATCTGTAAAGAAAGGCTCATTAAACGCCCCCCCCCATCGCCGCCACGGGGGGGGGGGGGGTAACATGTTCGATGTTCCCTGTTAAATACTTCACACAAAAAATACATCAAGATTGTACTAATATAAAAAAGATTATTATATCGCACTTTATCTTCTACTTTGCTAATTGGACAAAAGATACTTTTTTCTCAGGTTTATCAGTTTCAAACGCAAAATCCTTAATGGCATTTATTATAAAAGCGAAGACGACACTCAACACTTTTTACCTTGTAAGATCTCTTAGTAGTTCTGCGTGGATCTCTTGCATCACCGAGCTGAAAAAAAGCAGAATCAAATTTTTAACAATACAAGCGATGTTTATTAAAATAAATTTTTTCTTAATTTAAAGATTAAATTAAGTCGAAATAAATTTTTTTTTCATTTCATAACCATGAACTGCATAATGAATTTTTTGGGCATTAAGACCTGCAAATAATGTACCTTAAGTCTGAGTGGAGAAGGATGAAGGGATCAGAAGAACTAGATGAATCTACAACGTCTAAATTTCAAATAATTCTATATTTCAGAACATCTATTTTTCTAAAATAATATCCTTACCTGTGTTTGTATGAGAGTAAGGACTGGATACTGACATTAATCTGAGTTGAAAACAATTTATGGATATTTAGTTTATATTTAGTTTATAAAAAATACACTTGAACTCTTATTTTGTTAACTTTATTTAAAATTCGGTGATGGTGATGGACCAAACCTCTGTAAAGTTAAAAAGGAAATGATACTTCCACATTTATTGAAAATATATTTCGGTCTGGGTTGACCGTCGTCAGTTCTTGAGATAGTTTCTGAAGCATCTAAAGGGGGGGCCATAAAGATATACTTTTCTTAAAAAATTAGATTTAATTTTTCATTTTAATACTTTATATTGCATTGAAACTTGTGCTCCGAATAAACAAAATCAATATTATCTTTGCAAAATTATGAAAAAGTTTTAATATTTTAGTAACGCAATAAAAAAGTGAATCTGTGTTAAAACATGTTTTCCCTTCTGTTGCTAGTTATCTTCTTACACTGCGAAGATTGTAATATTAATCCGCCACATCTCACCATTCTAATCAATTAAATAATCAATGAATTAATCAGTTTAAACATGTCAATTAATCATTCAGAAGAATCAAACGATTCATGTTAGTCAATCAATCAATTACTATTAGTCCCTCAGTAAAAAATCTAAATAAATCATTTAATAAATTCAATCAACGAAAAGTATCATTCACTAAAATAACTCAATCTAAATCTCATATATCAAATATACTTTTTAAATATTACATTACATTTATCAAAACTACACCCAATCATCATGAAACATCAACCGATCATTAAATCATTTAAGCATTTAACTGGAGCAATCAATTATCAGTCAGTCGATCACTTGATATAAAAATCGATCCATCAGGTAGCCATTAAATGGATAAAAGAATTTGCCAGCAATTGAATTAATCAATCAATCGATCCGGCCATCAATTAATCAATAAATGAACAGCGATTAATCAGTCAGTAAGAAACCAATAAATCCATCACCGAAAAAGTTATCAATGAATTTATCAATGAATTTATTAGTTAGTCAGGAAATCAATTAATCAATCAATCCATCATTTATTCAATAAAACATTATATCAATTAATAACTCAATAAATCAAAAAGTAAATTAATTAATTATACAATCACTAAATCCCTTACACCATAACCAGACAAAAAATAAATCAGCCAAGCAACAAATCTAACAATCTAATCAAACACTCAATCAATCAGCAAATCAGTGACCTGATCAATCGATGAATCCTCTGTAATTACCTAACAGGTAAAGATGGTGGAAAGCTTCCAGTTCTAAGAATACAACTTAACCCTCGACCTAAACTAAGCATTCTTCTGAAAACAATAAAAAAACTTGAAGTACATAAAAATACACAAACAATCACAGCCTTGAGAACTCTTGTGAAACTTGGAAGGATTCTCCATGAAAGGTTTTCCTTCCATATATATGAATGTAAAAAAGTGAAACATGAAAGTTTAAAGATTTAAAGCCTTGCGAATTCTTATGAAACTTGGAAGGATGAATTTATGAAATTGAAAAAAATCTCCATATAAAAAGATCTAGCACATTTTCATTCCATATATATTATATAAATATAAAAATGTGAAACATTAAAGGGACTGTAAGCGTAATTTTAAGTGACAATTCATGCAAAGATGACAATGCCCAATTCACCACAGTGACCTTAAAAACTGATCAAGCCTGAATTAAATATCAATGTTTATGATTTTGATAACTATTTATTTTCAATTGTGACTTCTGCATGAAAACATACAGAACATTTTCACGATTAAACATTTTCAAGCTAGGAAAACGACAATATCTCCCACATAAGGGTACTATTGTGAATCGGGCATTACCATCTTTGCATGAAGCATAACTTGAAATTACACTTACAATCCCTTTTATTACATTTAACCGTGAAATTTTTACATGTTCAAGATATTTCTAATTTGAAATCGTGAATGAGAATATGTTCTAGTTCCACCATGAGAGTAGACCTAATCCAGGCTCGTTTATCGTAGCAGTAACAGCATACGGCGGTAATCGTTCTTCCTGGTATAAAATATAATCTTCAGACATTTTAATATTTACTGCCATTGACATTTCGCCGGATATTAACTATTTAACGGTCTGATAACCATTTTTTTAGCAATTAACTTGATTAAGTTATTTTAAATTTATAAAATCAAACTCTTTTCAATTAAAATCAACTAAGATCTAAGAACATGCAAAATGGATGATCTAGTTTTTTTTGTTACCTGCTGGCCCTCCTGTTCACTATTCTCCTGTTTGGGTCCCAAATCTAAAATATTATTTGTTTTAAAATGTACAAAATCTAGTTTGTTCTCCAGGTTTAAGAAACATATCCCCCGGGCTCGGAACGACCCTGGTTATACCTGTAAATGTCTCTGAGACGACTCTAAACCTTATTTGTTCACCAGGATCAAGAAACATATCATGGTGTCCGTCCTCTACAGGATACTCCCACACCCATACACTCTCATTCTCCTCATACCTACACAACAATACTGGGTTAAAGGGACAGTTCACGTTATTCTAAGTGACTCTTTATTCTAAAGATCGAGTCTAAATTCCAACTTTATCTGAGCAAAAATAAAGAAGATATCCTTTTTTTCTAGCTAAAAATTGTTAATGTTGAATTGCAGTTTCTAAGTGAATGTGAGTTGAGGATTTATGCAGCACAGATGATGAAGGAAATTGACAGCATTGATCTGTTTTTAAGATTTAAAAACAACGATATCTTAAATCTTTTTCTCTTCGTTACTCATTTTATTTAAATTTTTATTTTGCAATGTTAAACATATGACAATCTCTCAACGATTTTTAACACGTGTCCTAAAAATTTTACGATTAAAAAAAATATTTTCAGACATGTAAAACATCAATAAAAATAGAATATTATTGGAATTTCAATTGCTTTTAATTTCATCCCTTTTATCTCATGAATAGCATTTTTTTGTTTGTTTTTTATAATAATGGTAGAGCTATACATTTGCCAATTACTATTTTGGGATGAAGATCTTTTTTTGAAACCTAATTTTGAATTTAACAATGAATGCCTAGACAAGTCAATATCAATTTGTAAATTTATGTTGATCACTGAAACTGGTGAGGAGTAAAAACTTTTAATGTTTTTAACGATCATTTTAAAACGCTCGATTTCTGTTTCATTTTTCCGCTTCATATCTTTTAGCTGTTAGTGGTGTGCCAAGAGCATTATTAATTCTACAAAAACGAGCCAAATTATAGCCTATCACTAACTATGGCACAAACCTGGAGGGATGTTGCAAGCAATCCCCCGGGATGAAAATATCGTCGAAGAAGCCGAGCGTGACGGTGACGCCCTCTCTTGAACAGGATTTGATTTTACCAACCAACACCTCCTCTTTGCAGGGTCTGCAGTAGGAATATAATTAAATTGGGGGAAGATAATGGAAAGAAAAGTAGGGAAAAATTGTCAAGGGTGAAAGTCCTAATTTTACTTTGAAAACAATTAGACAATGGAAAATAAGTGATTAACCCATAAACACCCATGAAAAAAGGATAAAAAAGGGTTACATTAAAAACTCAAAAATTCCATTGATGAGGCTATAGTATTGATTAAAATGCAAAATTCTAATTATATTTCACCTGAAAACTAGCATCCGGAATCTAACTTTCGTATGGGCAGAGCCATCACCTAGATAAAAATACAAATGCTTGCTTTATGTTTTTTATTCATGTACATATATGTTCTAGAAAACGTTCATTGCACCCCCTGCCAACCACCACTTGAATCTAACTTTTCAACAAAAATAAAACACACCCATTAATTTTTAACTTTATCAATTTATTTATTTATAATTTTTTTATGAAACAAATTAATTGATACATGTATTTAATGCAGACTGCAGATACTCATTTTTCCAATCTTCTTGTTTCCTGGCTGTCCTGTTTTGCTCATTCAATTAGCTGCATACCCCCGCCCCCCCAGGAGGGTTAATATGCAGTTTCGAGAGCTGATCAGGCAATTTGTAGTATTCTAATATCAGCTCTTGAGTTTCTATATTTATTCCAGTTGTTTTTGATATCGGCCATCTATTCAGGTTTATTGCTGACATTGTTGTAATGAGAACTTCCCTTTGTCAGCTGCAAACACACCCATTAATAAAACTAGCTTTTTAGATTGTCTGCTTTAACCCAATAAAAACTCTAAAGCGGCTCAACCAAACGAGCCAATTTGAGAGGTCTAAAAAAAAAACGGCCATCTGATGTTTATTTTTAATTCTATCAATGTAAACAAAAAAATGTATCAAGATGACGACTTAAAAAGTAACCTTATTATCTAAAATCATTACAAGAAAAAATGGCGCGAAATGTCCTAAAAGCCAAAGGTCTAATACAGTCGTCGTCGCATATATCAATACAATGAAGACGACTTTTGATTATGATTTATATCAACCTGTTATCCAGCATGGATACCCATAACCATAAAGGTCAAGAGAAGCTTGCAATTAAAAGAGCTTATCTTTCAGATTTTTATTTACTTGATCCTTGAGAGGTAATTCTCCATCTTCCATCTAGGAATGTTGAGAATGTCTTGATTTCTTCATGTGTGGTCTGCTATAGTTTTTCTCAAATCAGCAGCCACTCCATTCTCAATGATTCTTATCATACAGTTGTTTAAACTGTAGAGGATTATTTGCATGTTTAACATCATGGGGTAAAGAATTCCATAACTCACTGACTAGGTGCGAGAAAAAATTCTTCCTAATCTCTAGTCTAGTGACAGGTTTTGCAAGATTAAAACTATCTTGATTTAATCTTGTGATTTGCTCTTATTTCAACTCTTTCTAAAACAACAATGCACTTTAGTCCATGGATTTCAGACACAGGATGCAAACTCAAGATAACAGCGAACATATTGTTCATAGAGTCTAATAAAGGTGAAACGGTCGCTGAAATGGAAGGGTCTTGTCATTTTATCTAAGACTTGGTTGGCCTTCTGAGCAACCTGTGCACAGTCTTTAGATGGTTTTAGATTGTCAGTCACCAGTACTCCAACATCTTTCACTTCTGAAGAACTGATCATAGGGATATTACTCATAGTGTACTGATGCTTGGGATTGTTTTTGTTAAAACCGATATCAATGCCACTGAATTTAAATCTGATTTAATTGACGCTTATAATCAATGTAGTGTAATTTCTGTTAAAACTGAACGAAAACAGATATGTATAGCTTTATTTTATCGACCCCACAATTTAAATAATGAGAATGATAAAAAAGAAAATAATAGACAATGTAATGTCATGAGAAGTTTGTCTAAACTATAACTGGTGATTTTAATTATTCCGACATCAACTAGACCTGTATGTCCGGCTCTAACAAAAGTAAAGATTTTATTGAAACTGTTAATGATTTGTTTTTATTCCAACATATTGAATTTGCTACACATAGAAGTGGTACTATGCCTGATTTAGTATTGTCAAGTTACCCTAATTTTATCATAGTTGTTGAAAATTGTGAATCTCTTGGATCAAGTGATCATTCTATGATTATGTAAAGATTTAAAGTTAGTATAATAAAAGTTAAAAAATAAAAAAAGTAAAGGACTGGAAAAAAGCTGATTTTCAAAGTATAAATGATGAAATTGCTAATTTAAACTGGAATGAACTTTATGTAAACCTGGATACCCAAAACTTTTGGGACACTTTTAAAAGTAAGTTAGATGAAATAGGTGTAAAAAATGTTCCATTCAGAAATGTAAAAAAGATTCCAAACCATTATGGATGCAAAAAAATCAGATGAGATTATTAGTTCGTAAAAAAGAAGTCTATGGAAAGTTTATACAAAAACTGAAGATTATGAGCACTTGCAAGCATACAAAAATGTTAAAAGAAATGTAAAAAAGCAGTAAAAAATGCCAAAAAGCACATTAAAAAAAAACTGAAAGTGAATGATGTCTTAATAGATGAAGACAAAGATATTTCTAAAAATATTTGAATGATTTTTTAGCAGTGTTTGTACAGCGGAAGATTTACTGAATATACCATATTTATCTCCTATTAAAGATGACATTTTTAGATTGAAAAATATGCAGTTTGAACATCTAAAAATGTTAGCCAAACTGAAAAAAATGAAAGAAGCAAATTTAACGCCTTTTTTCAAAAAAGGGTCTAAATTTCTATGTGGAAATTTTAGGCCAGTATCCTAAGTTAGCATCATCTGAGACTATAGAAAATTAGTCATTAAGCATTACTGTTATTTCCCCTGTATCACTAGTTGGGACTCTATTAGTCTTTTTAGGGTCCTATTAGATGTTTTTGATTTTATGTAGGAATTTACATATCGCTGATTTTTATTATCAAGGGAAATTTTCTTCTCTAAATTTCTTTATGAGTTTCTGATAGTGTTCTGAAGATGTTTACGGCAGACTTTATAGTCATCTAGATCTGAGAAGGATTTTGTCACTTTGTACTTTTGCCCTAATCTTGCCTATAGTCTTATAATTTCCTTATTGAGCCAAAGAGGTTTATTTGGGTTTCTTCTTCTCTTCTCATGTTATTTTAGTAAAAATTGTAAAGAAAATTCTTCGCACCTATGATATTAGCTTTTTCCCAGTCATGGAAGGTACAGTTTGTTCAGTTATATTGATTTGTTTATCACATAAAATCATAACATGATCACTATTTCCAATTCTCCCAATATCCTCAATGTTGTGTATGCTGATAGGAATGATTAGAGTAAATTATGCGGAGTGTTTTTTTGCTTGAATCTATAAAAGCTTATTAACAGTCAAAACTTTTTAAAAAAAATTGTCTTCATTGTATTGATATAATTAGTACAAAAAATACCTGGAAGAATGTGTGATTCTCCAACTTCAAGAATATCAAAGAGTGAGATACATAGTCCAACATTAATCATCACTCTGTTGGACAACTTATAGTTTAACTCGTTCTTAATCTGATCCTTAAAAACAAAAATTGTTGGGAAAAGGGAAGGGTGGTTAACTGTAAAAATTCTTAAAACCATACACCACAGATCAAAATCATTTTCTTTTAAAACATTTTGTTTTTTTCCTAGAAAAGGATTCACTATCAATTTTATGCCTGACCACTAATTTTAAGTTATTTTGTAATTATTTTAGGGTTATTATTTTAGGACAGTCTATTATAAGTTATTTTGTATTATTTTAGGGTTAGGTTAAGACAATTTCTGGACCGAGTGCTGCGGCTAGGACAAGATAGGGGGCCGAGCGCCGCGGCTAAGACAGGCTTGGGGGCCGGACGCTGCAGCCACATGACCAATTGACATGTGTTACATATGAGATCTATGTGCAAAATTGATGGGAGGAAGGCGGGTCCTAAAATCACATACTAGGTAAGTACCGGTTTGCTAACTGTATTAAAAGATTGTGTTTCTTTGAGGAGCGCATAGAACCACATAAATATAGCTATCAATCAACCCCTCAAACTAACCTCTAAAGATTTGTCGAACCCTCTAGGATGCAGCTTTACGATGTTCTTTAGTTCAGATAAAACAAACATTTTCGCCTTATACCTTATAAAATAAGATTTTTTTAAAAAGTTTGTTTTAAGTTTTGATGATAAACACACGTAGACTGTTTTCATGACATGCCATGATTAGATTTTAAGTAAATTTTTATCTAGATCATGTTTGACCTGAGTATTTTTCTTAACCATTAGGTCATAAAGTGCAACGTGAATATTAATTCAGAAAAAGATTGTTGTTAAAAAACTAATATTATATAAAATAAACAGAACGCGGCGTTTGCGCTTTACAGACGGTTAAAAGAGAAGACGACTTATTTCTCACAATTAATTAAAATAATCCCCGTTTTTAAAAATTATTCACATAAAAAGGGATGTTTCGTTTTTCATGATTTTTGTTTGATAATCAATTTTGAAGTACTTAGTTTATTTAAATTTAAATTAAATTAAATTTTACGTTTTCTGTCCCTCTATCGGCGGTTTTTATAACTATTGCTTTCTCCCGTTTTGATAGTGTACACTTGATGTCAGCCCAGCAGTGACGTCAGGTTCGCGGATTAGAAAGGATGGAAATATCCTACACTTGTTTACAATATTTATATATATCCAGTTAACAACAAGTGCAATGATAAAATGTCCGTGATATTGTAATGATGATACGATTGCTTTGTGTTTAATGAGGTTCAATGCCATATCTGTATCCACCCCCCTCTACAATGAATTCATGTAAATCTTCGAACAATTTGATACTCTCTTGTAAAAGTTAGTATAATAAAAGTTAAAAAATAAAAAAAGTAAAGGACTGGAAAAAAGCTGATTTTCAAAGTATAAATGATGAAATTGCTAATTTAAACTGGAATGAACTTTATGTAAACCTGGATACCCAAAACTTTTGGGACACTTTTAAAAGTAAGTTAGATGAAATAGGTGTAAAAAATGTTCCATTCAGAAATGTAAAAAAGATTCCAAACCATTATGGATGCAAAAAAATCAGATGAGATTAGTTCGTAAAAAAGAAGTCTATGGAAAGTTTATACAAAAACTGAAGATTATGAGCACTTGCAAGCATACAAAAATGTTAAAAGAAATGTAAAAAAGCAGTAAAAAATGCCAAAAAGCACATTAAAAAAAAACTGAAAGTGAATGATGTCTTAATAGATGAAGACAAAGATATTTCTAAAAATATTTGAATGATTTTTTAGCAGTGTTTGTACAGCGGAAGATTTACTGAATATACCATATTTATCTCCTATTAAAGATGACATTTTTAGATTGAAAAATATGCAGTTTGAACATCTAAAAATGTTAGCCAAACTGAAAAAAATGAAAGAAGCAAATTTAACGCCTTTTTTCAAAAAAGGGTCTAAATTTCTATGTGGAAATTTTAGGCCAGTATCCTAAGTTAGCATCATCTGAGACTATAGAAAATTAGTCATTAAGCATTACTGTTATTTCCCCTGTATCACTAGTTGGGACTCTATTAGTCTTTTTAGGGTCCTATTAGATGTTTTTGATTTTATGTAGGAATTTACATATCGCTGATTTTTATTATCAAGGGAAATTTTCTTCTCTAAATTTCTTTATGAGTTTCTGATAGTGTTCTGAAGATGTTTACGGCAGACTTTATAGTCATCTAGATCTGAGAAGGATTTTGTCACTTTGTACTTTTGCCCTAATCTTGCCTATAGTCTTATAATTTCCTTATTGAGCCAAAGAGGTTTATTTGGGTTTCTTCTTCTCTTCTCATGTTATTTTAGTAAAAATTGTAAAGAAAATTCTTCGCACCTATGATATTAGCTTTTTCCCAGTCATGGAAGGTACAGTTTGTTCAGTTATATTGATTTGTTTATCACATAAAATCATAACATGATCACTATTTCCAATTCTCCCAATATCCTCAATGTTGTGTATGCTGATAGGAATGATTAGAGTAAATTATGCGGAGTGTTTTTTTGCTTGAATCTATAAAAGCTTATTAACAGTCAAAACTTTTTAAAAAAAATTGTCTTCATTGTATTGATATAATTAGTACAAAAAATACCTGGAAGAATGTGTGATTCTCCAACTTCAAGAATATCAAAGAGTGAGATACATAGTCCAACATTAATCATCACTCTGTTGGACAACTTATAGTTTAACTCGTTCTTAATCTGATCCTTAAAAACAAAAATTGTTGGGAAAAGGGAAGGGTGGTTAACTGTAAAAATTCTTAAAACCATACACCACAGATCAAAATCATTTTCTTTTAAAACATTTTGTTTTTTTCCTAGAAAAGGATTCAGGCGGTATTTTTTTACATGAAGTATAGCTTTATACGTCTTTTAGTTTGTTTTAAAATGCACAAAACCCCTTTTTCTAGATGGAAAAGAGGAACATATAATGTTTGGTATATTTAAAGCCTTGTTATGATTGTTTAAATTACTCGTATACCGGATATTTCAGATGATTTGCGGCTGTTGTGATCTATTTATCAAGTGTTGTTATGTGATTTTAAAGTGATCAGTGATTTAATCAATCCAAAATTATCTAAGACCGGAAGAGGTTTTTAACTAATTCACAATGTCGGGATTAGATCAGTTTTTCAGTGATTTGTCGACAACCGACACTAAGAAGAAGCTTTCGCATGGCGACAACATTATTAATTATTTGGAAAAGCAAGGTAGCATCGACTGTGAGGATACAGGGGCGTTCATTGATGGTCTTGTTCCGTGGATGCAAAGTTCAAACTTTAAGGTATTATCAAGAATAGATTATGATACGGTGAGAGCCAGAAAACTCTGGAATAAAAAGGCGGGTTTAAGAGCTATTTCATGGCATGAGATATACCAATCATGTGGTGTAAACAGTTCCATTTCAATAAATTAAGTTACTAAATTAAGTTACTAAAAAAATGTTTGCTTCACGACATTTAAGACAGTTAGTTTTTGTTTCATTGTCGTCTTTGTAATCCATAGATTTCTGGTTCTCACGTTATCAAAATCAAGACAATTTGTCACATTTTTGGTCCAAACAAATATCTTCATTTTCCTGGGTTATTTAATTTTTTTTTACGAATTAAATGTGAAAAATTACATATTAGCAAGAAGGATCTTTTTTCCCAATTCAACAATTTAAACCACCTAATGTTAAAAGTAAAGTGTTTTTTTGTAAAATGTACTTCAGAAATATTTAAAATTTGAGACCTTCTTATAACCGTAAAGAGGGCCGGGTAAAAGTAATATATTAAAATATCAAAGGCAGTGACCACAAATCCAAATATCTTATTATTTTTCCACGTAGATGACTCACACTCGAGACTGTTGGCAAAATTTCAGCCCCATATCTTAAATTATAAACCCAGTATGTTCCATATTCATTTATCATGTTGTCTTTGAGACAACACTGCGCAAATATTTCATACACATTGGAGGAAAACCTGCTGTTTGATGAGGGTGTTTTAACAAAGTATATCATTAGATTTTTTCAACCTGCTGTTTGATCAAAACCAGTTGCTGAGAAATCTGAAGAATTTTTTCTTTCTCAAAAGTTGGATGTTTAATTTTATATAATTCCTTGATTACAACTGTATCAACATTATGCAGTTGCATCCCTATGCAAAAAAGGGGAGTGCACGTGCACCCCCCCCCCCGTTAAAGGCCTAGAGGGTGTATGGTAATTCAACAAGACATACAAAATATAAACGTTATACCACGAACATACCTATTAATTATTTTTTTATTATTTTTGACATTTCTGGCTTTATGTGTTGATTTTTTATAGTTCTTTTTAGGATTTCTTCTTTTTCTAATTTCCTCTGTAGAAAAAAATATCATTTGATTTGATTCCTAGATCTATACCCAAAAGTTGATTAATTTAATTACAAAAATAAATAAACCTGATATAAAATAATAATAATTTGCTTTAAACATATCATGATGAATTTTAGCTTTCAATGCTGTACTTGGAAATTTTTAAATAGGTTTTCTTTTTTTCACAGATCCTTTTAGATAATTTTTTGAAAATACATATACCTGAATATTTTATTCTTCTCCCCCCGAAACCCTTTTTGATTTAATTTATTTAGAATTAAAGAATCTGTGTCAAATACTGGAGTGTGCCCTAGAAATAAATACTTCACAAATATTTGCAAATCTATGATTAATTCAGATCATTTAAGGTTGCTAATTGATTAGCCCTAACAGGCCATAACATAGACCTTTTCCAGGGTGTATATTTTCTCTAAAAATCATTCGTTAGGTATGTTTGCGAGGAGTATCCAAACAAATTTTTTTTTTCTTTGCGCTGACCTGTATAAATTGACGATTTTCAGGGGAAAATAAATAAATTTTGGGTTCAAAGTTTCAATAATCTCAAAAAAAAAATACTATTTTTTGTCCAATTTTTGGCTTTTCCCCTCAGATCTTAAAAAACCAATTTTATAAATTTACACTTTGCCAGAGGGGTGTATACTAGTTGTGCAACTCTTATATTTGCCCTTTCAGAATCATATTTTTCCCCGCGCAAACTTCGAAGAAGAAATGTTTTGGATTTTAGTTGTAAAATGGAGCGTTTTGGTGCCCTAAAAAGGTCAACTTTAAGGTCCCCCTGAGTTTTTTAAGCATTTCTGATACTTAAAAAAAAATTTTGTTTTTTCCTTCTCTTTTACCCCTTTTCCCTTCCTTTTCCCCTTTTCCCTTCCCTCTTGACCCTTTTCCCTTCCCTCTGCCTCTTTTTCTCTTCCCATTTTTCCTTCCCTCTTCTCTTTTTCCCTTCTTTCTTTCCCCTTTCTCTTCCCTTTCCCCATCCCTTTTTTCCTTTTCCCCCTTCCTTCTCCCTTATTCCTTTTTTCTTCATTTTTTCCCCAAACCAAATGAAAGCTGAAACAGAAAAATATACACCCCTGCTGCTTGCTTTGCATTTCGAAAACTTTAAAATCTGCTTTAATTTGGACCCTTGAAAACCTTAATCATAATAACACACACTTCTAATTCAGTGAGAACAAGACATATTGTAGAATTCTCGTTGTTTTCTTGATTTATTTTAATGTAGTATTTATAAAAAAGATGCCTGGATATTTTCGAGCTATTTCAGTTGCAACAATTGCTAATTATAAAATCCTTTTAAAAATGAGATAGCAAGGACGGCATTTATTCAACAGTTTTCTGGTTCTCACTGAAGTTCTGGAACAAAGATTTTTTTTAGTCTGGAGGAGTAATATGTTGAGATCTCATCATAGGCAGAAAATATATAATTCTAAATCGATGTTTTGACAAAAATTGTACTGAATGTATCTGAGAAATGTGCACTTCATTCTACCCTCCCACTAGGTTCCACCCACGCTTTATGCGTCAGCCGTAGATAGCGCCGAAAGTGCATTAAAAAGGGACTAGACATAATTTCAGGGGACCTTTTTTATAGAATAGTATATCCGATTCACAATGGTAACCTTCAACTTTTATCTGAGTAACAATGATAAAGATATCGTAGTTTTGTAATCATAAAAATGATTCTGACAATTGTTCAATGAATTAGAACAGTATTTTGAAATTCCTAGATTTTCTCTCTTAATAATTTGAATATGTAAAAGTCTGTTTTGAATAAAATAAAATTTTTATCAAATGCAGGGGTTTATATAATTCCCCACACCCTCTCGTCTCGGGGGGGGGGGGGGGGTCGGAAGACTTAATAATAATAAAGGGGGAAAAGGGAATGGGTAAGAAGGGGAAGGTATGGAAGGTAGGTAGGGATGAAGGAAGAATATTGTAGAGGAAGGGAGAAATATGAATGTGCGAGGTAAGGAACGGAAAGGCCAAGTAAAGAAGGGGAAGGTGTGAAAGGTAGGTAGGGATGAAGGAAGGATATTGTAGAGGAAGGGAGAAATATGAATGTGCGAGGTAAGGAACGGAAAGGCCAAGTAAAGAAGGGGAAGGTGTGTAAGGTAGGTAGGGATGAAGGAAGGGGATTGTAGGTTTGCCAGTGCTACAGTTCTAAAAATTAAAGTAATACAAAATTTAATTTAAGGCGACAACTTTACTGTTTACTTATCAAAGTTTTGTAAAATCCCGTGGAAATCTCCATGGTCAACAAAGTTTTGGCAATTTAACTTTTATTATAAAAAAAACGAAAAAATAAATTACTAAAAGTCTTGATTCTTATGTTTAATTAATGGATACAAGTTTTTAAGACGGGGAGAAGGGGGAGGTTTGTGTGGTGTGATGTTTTTAATGCTTTAAGGGAGGGGGTGGAGGGGGGACGGTCGATTAATTCCTGACATTGTTTTGTTTCATTCGTTTGAATTATAAAATGAAGTGCGAACTATGCACGGTTGTTTACCTAAGCCAGGGGTGTCATGTTTCAAGATCTGAAGAAGAATGGATGTGAGATGAAACTTTGATATTTTTTTACCAAAAAATCTATTATTTACTCTAATTTTGCGAATAAAATTAAAAGCATATTTTACATTGGGAGAAAAATATGAATTTCAAAAAGGGGGGGGGATATTTTTTTAAGTTCATGTAAGCCCTTGTTGACAATATGGCGCATCACTGCAAACTTTTGATGATACATCTTCAGAACCTTATCCTACTCCCACCACACTCACTTTTATGGGAACTTTTTACCTAAGTAAACCATTGACAAACAAAGACAAATTAATGAATTTATTTTTTACTTAAAATCTGAATCAATTAATCATAGTCAAATGAATTAATAGTTATTTATTTAATCGGATGTTGACTTACCGAATTTGTATGTACCAATGAACAAAATAGTCTTTTCAAGTTGATTGTTTGATTTTGTAGCTGAAAAACGAAAATACTGTAATGGGTATCATTTAAATTAAACCAATAAAAAATTGATTTCTCGCTTCAAACTCTATATTTTTAACCCTTGTATCTTAGCAACCAGATAATTCAAAATATAATATTTGCTAAAATCCAATGTTAAGAATTTCAATTGGTTACACTTGTAGTAAACACCTACTCTATAACAAGTTCTTGAAACGTATCTATCCAGGCACAACCCGTCCTCTATCAGAGTCAACCAGGACACAACCCACCTGGCTCTAAATGCCACGCAGGGACACAAGTGTAGCTATCCAACAAGCTATTAGTTCAACCAGGACACAAAACCTGTAGCAAATGATTACTCCATAAGAATTTTTTTGTGACGTATCTATCAAACTACTCGTTACCAAGATCAACCAGAACTATCTCTTTGATTCTAAATGCCACACAGGCAATATCTCAACCAGGCTTAACTCCCTGGCTCTAAAGGACACAGAGTCCAAATATCAACCAGGTTTAACTCCCTAGTTCTACAAGCCACCAGGCAAATGAAATTGCTACACAAGCAATTTCTCAACCAGGCTTAACTCCCCGGTTCTAAAGGACACTCAGTCCAAATCTCAACTTGTTTCAACAAGAACCAAAGCTTTGTTTCAAGCTTACTATGCTACTGACAACGTTATCAAAAGCGGAGTCTCAATCAACTAACTTTATTCCCGGGTTCATGGTAAAATTGGGTTATTAGGAGCAAAATTACAAGTTAGGTGCGGAGTTTCTACCCCATTAATCACATTTATGGGTATGTTTAAGTTATATCTATTGATGAACATGGAATGGGTTTAATGCATTACAGGATTTGCAAAGTTACTATATGAACAGATTACAGCGTAGATTACATTAGGCCCCAAGTTTTGCTACAAACCAGTGCTTAGGATTTATTTAATTTTGATGCGGATCCGGATCTGGATCTGGATCTGGATCCTGGAGCTTTACTGGGAAAAATGGATCCGGATCCAGATCCGGATCCAAATCCGGATCCGGATCCAGGTCATTTCTTTAAGATTTACTGAATTTTTTCAACAAAAAATAATTTTCAATTTTTGTTTTATTTTTTTTGCATATTTTTATCCCAAAACTTTATGAACCATGAAATTTTTATAATTTATCTTTTTTTTCAAAAGTTCAGATTTTGGTTTTAGGAGTAAAAAAGTTGTTTTTGCAGTTTTTGGTTGATATTTTACCACTTGGATTTAGACCCGTGGATCCGTATATTTTTGCGGATCTGAATCCGGATCCAGGAAGCCAAAATCTTGCGGATCCAACAGATCCGAATCCTAAGCACTGCTCCAAACTCACCTTGCTCTAAATGCACACAGGGACACAAGTGTAGTTATCCAATGAGCTATTAGTTCAGTGCTCTAAATGCCACACCGGGACACAAGCCTAGCTATCTAACAAGCTATTTATCGATCCCAAATGATGGGAATGGTCCAATGCTCTAAATTCCACACAGGGACACAAGCCTAGCTATACAACAAGCTATATGTCAATCCCAAATGTTGGACAATCCGGTGCTCTAAATGCCATGCAAGGACACAAGCCTAGCTTATACAACAAGCTATATATCGATCCCAAATCAAAGGGGACAATCCCACATGAATATAAAATCAGGGTTTTAGGTTTACTCTCACCTAGTAAACAGTATGGAGTTACTCTTTAAACTAAGCTTTATTTAATATCTATGTCAAAAGTTAACATGAATTGACGTAGTTACCATTCCTACAATGTTATCTATAACACATGATTTAGACAATCGTATTACATATTTACTGCACAGTTAAAGTTTAATGTACGTATTTATAAGATTAGAGAGAATAGATATAACGCAGTTAAGCTATCTCCGCCCATGTTGATAGCGTAATTTAAGTATGTCGCATGATTTAAGCTAATTATGAATAATTTCATTATGTCTAGTCGAAGTTTACAACATTAAATCATTAATAATGTACAACGTACTGCAGGTTTACAGAATATCATGTTTCCACGATTTTTGCTACACACCATAAGATTGTAAACATATCTGTCCCTTAATTGATTTTTATTCCTTTTTGTACGCTGTACATGTATTATAGTTTTTGAAGATCTGGGGGAAAAAAATTTGACATTAAAATGCATGTTTGTTCATCCTTCTTAATACTTTTATACAAAATTTTATTTATTTTCCCTAATTAAGCCAAAAAAAATTTAAATTTTGTTTTGTTTTAATTGATTTTATTTAGGTTTCCCAGAATGGTTTGGATATCCTGGGTCATCTGATTGACCGGCTTGGATCAGATTTTAGACCTTATCTGAGGTAGGTTGAATAAAACAAATTCAGACCCCCCTCCCCCTCCCAATGGACGTATTTTTTTCGGCGGGATAATTAAGAATGTGTTGTCATTCGCCTGTCAATATGTGATTTTTATATTTTATGATCGACATTGAAATCTATATAATAAAGCTCTTCGCTCATATATATATATTATATATAAATTTGTTTGGAAATATGTTATCTATGGCTGGCCAAACGGCTGGACCGAATGGGCTGAAATTTTTTGAGGGAACCCACAGTTACCCGGGGGTAATAAAGGCTGAAAAAAGTGGATTTTTTTTGTTTTAACAATCAATTTTTTTCTTTCAAAAATTATTTTTCTTCATAAATATTTTTTTTTTCAAAATTCAAAATTTGTTTTTTACCACGGGCAACGTCGGGCACTTCAGTTAGTTATCACATATTTCTGTTCAAATATCGCCGGAAGTTTTTTCTTATCATTATCTAGGTTATTTGTGGTTAAAGGATCTGAGCTTACACTAAAACTGTCAATACAACATTAACAAAAAAAAGTAACAATGCATTAAAAAAACACATTTAACATGACAAGATTTTTGCATAAAATAATCTAAATTTATGTATAAATTTGGCTTGTCTGTCTAGTCTGTGTCAAATAAACGTCAAAACTGATCGGACCCATTTTTTTGTGGCAACTCACACGAAGCCAAGAAAGGTTTTTGACGATTAACTAAAAATAAAATATTTTGCTTGGTTAAAATGTCGATTTAAAAAATCTAAAAATGTTAATTGACAAATCTGAAAATTTTTTAAGTTTTATAATTACGATGAAAAAATGGACGGAACATTTATGTGAATGCTTAAACTGTTGCTAGAATAACAGGAAACCAAAAATAATGTCACTTAGTTCTTCAATAAAAACATTTTATAAACCGGATACAGAATTGCAGATTTTAATTTTAATTTCAAATATTTAACCAATGTAAATTTACAGTATTATTATTGAAGAACGTGATCCGTCCTGTAAAGCTGACTTAAATTCTAATAAATCCTTTAAAACGATGTTTGGATTACTCAACCTCGCCTGGAACCTTTGTAGTCTTAAAATAAAATAAATTTATGAAAAAAATCCCCCCTCCCCTCCTTCCAACACTTCAAACCACCTTTCGTCCTTTACCCCCAATTATTTTTACCTCCCCCCCTCTCTTCATGTTTTGTTTCAAATTGTTATGTTTTTCTAAGAGATTTGTGCATTTGTTCGCTGTACCATAAATTCTAACAATTCCATCAATATAATTTTTTTGATTCTTCATTCATTTTTCAATCCTTCATTGTAATAGTTTGATCCTCCATTTATTTGTTTAATTATTGAGGACAAAATTAATTTTTAATCCTCTATACTTAATTTAATTATTCATTTATTTTATTTTAACCAATAATCCTTTAATTTATTCTTTAATCCTGTATTCTTTCTTTAATCCTTTATTCATTCTTCAATCCTTTACTCATTCTTCAATCCTATATTCATTCTTTAATCCTTTATTCATTCTTCAATCCTTTACTCATTCTTCAATCCTATATTCATTCTTCAATCCTTTCCTCATTCTTCAATCCTGTATTCATTCTTTAATCCTTCATTCATTTTTTTTGCTCTTATTCATTCTTCAATTCTTTATTAATTCTTCAATTTTTTTATTCTTTCTTCAATATGTTATTCATTCTTGTATAACCCTTTAATTTATTTATATAGTAGATACTAGAGTGGTTGTGAGTTAAAAATAAATAAAACTAGACAGGCTACTGGACCTTTATTCATATATTCATGAGATTCAAGGAGAAAGCCAGCATAGTACTATGCAAGCTTATTAATAAAACTAGACACACTACTGGACCTTGTAATACCCTTTTACTCATATATTCATGAGATACAAGGAGAAAGCCAGCATAGTTCTATGGAAGCTTATTATTAAAACTAGACACAATACTCGACCCTGTAATACCCCTTTATTCATATTTTCAGGAGATACAAGGAGAAAGCCAGCATAGTTTTATGGAAGCTTATTATTAAAACTAGACACACTACTCGACCCTGTAATACCCCTTTATTCATATTTTCAGGAGATACAAGGAGAAAGCCAGCATAGTTTTATGGAAGCTTATTATTAAAACTAGACACTACTGGACCCTGTAATACCCCTTTATTCATATATTCAGGAGATAAAAGGAGAAAGCTAGCATAGTTCTATTCAAGCTTCTCAATAAAAATAGACACACAACTGAACCTTGTAAAACCCTTTTATTAATATATTCAGGAGATACAAGGGAGGTTGTCAGGGAGAAAGCTAGCATAGCTCTATGCAAGCTTATGGATGCTACTATCCAGCCACAGCCTTTGTTTGACAAAATGTTGCCAGCCTTCACGCATAAAAATGGAAAGGTAATGCTTGACTCAACAGAACTAGGAGTTTGATGGTATCCCAACAGTTAAACATTTTTCAGTTGTTTCTTTTTTATTGTGAAAAAACACGAAATAAATAATCTTTTTTCTTTTTAAATAACTCTCAGCTTGCTATTCTTTTAAATTTTTCACTATTTTTTTTTGTCAAGTTCTCAAACTATGCAGGGCTATTTTTCTAACACACACGGAAAAGCTTTATAGAAGAAAAGGGAAAAATCTAACTATATTTATGTACACAGAACCCAATTCACTTGATGTTTAATCCACTGGCGAAGCTAATTGCTATACAATAGACAACTACATCACAAACTTTCAGAATTGCTTTAAAGTCATCTTCCTTTTCAATATTTTAATAGCATTTACTCAAATTATTTTTTATGAGTGAATTTTCAAAATTTCGATAAAAGTTAAAAAGTTCAATCCTGAACCGTTTCACAAAAAAGATGAAAATATTCTAGGTTAGAGAAGAGATACTCGTACTTCTGCAGAACACGTTGAATGCTCATGGTTCTTCCAGTCTCACAGTTTCTAAATTCATTCCATGCATCACAAACCTTCTCAGCGATTCACAGGTATATATCCATATTGGAATCAACCATTTTTTTGAGAATTCAAAATTCTTCCTATTTTATAAAAAGTGTAACAAAAAAATGTTATTCTGTTGTTTTTCTCTCTCAGAAAAATAATTAAGTTTTTTTTTATTTTACAATAATGAAAAAATTATTGTAAAAAGATAAATTGATTCTGCTAAAAAAATTTAAAACTAGAGAAAGTATTTTTTTAACCCCCCCCCCTCTTGTCCTCTATAGAAAATGTTTCCGCAAAGTATTCTTTATAAATATTGAATTTTTCCAACTTATGAAAGAAAGCGTATTTTTATTCACTCTCCTCCTCTCACCCATATGTTCTCATGACATAATCTTGATACTTTAACAACTTTACAAAAGTATTAAAATTTTTTTTCTTAAGTCGGCTGTGCGAGATGCTGCGGTAGCCACTATGGTCGAGATCTACCGTCATGTTGGGGAGAAAGTGCGCGCGGATTTACAAAAGCGCGGCAATTTGCCCGCCAACAAGACTGCGCTTCTCATGTCAAAGTTCGACGACATGCGCTCGTCGGGCAACATGATGCCGACGGCGGCGATGGGAGTGGGAACTACAGACGGTAGGAATATTTTTATCTTCAGAAAATTAATATACATAGTTAAATACACATAAATGTAGGATTATCACTAAGAATTCGTTTACTTTGTTCACAAAAAAAGTATTATTTCTAAAAAATCATGTACAGTGTACATGGTAAATAAATGTAGCAATAATATTATGAATTCATGTACACTGTGTTCACAAATGTGAAATTCTCACTAACGATTGCAAATATTTTGATGACACTGGGCTTGTTTTGTTCCCTAAGCCCGATCGTACATCATTCTAGACACTAGTTTGACATACACAGATTGTTTAAATTTTTATCCAATCTAAGATGGTAAATAAAGCTAGAGGGGAGATTTAAGTACACTTGTGACTTCTATCTCAAATATACAGACCGACTTTTTCCTCACGTTCTAAATATTTCGGATTGTTTTCTCTTATCTTCAAGTGTACAAACAAATAAATGTTTTCACACATAAATGTTCTTTCTTTTCTCTACCCCTGAGCCAACATGTCGGACTGTTAAGGGGGGGGGAATCGTAACATAATTTTGATAAAAATAATGTATAATGTCGGTTAACCCCAAACCACTTAAAATAGCCTTATTATTAACAATAACAAATTCAAATCAGAAAATAAGAATAAACCAGGTTGCGTGAAATCACAAACGCACCATAAACAATAAAATATTTACGCACCTTGCACATTTGGTCGCGTAAAAAAAGATTTATTTACTTACTGACGCATGTTTTAAGAAAACGAAAATAACTTCAGCTTAACTAAATCTTATCTAAAAAACTCCTTTGTTTACATAAAAATTTAAATTGTGTTTTTGTTTTTTAAATGGGGGGGGGGTCATTTTAAATACAGATTTTTAATAAAATGGACAAACAAATTATTTTGCTCTAATAATCATGCAAAGCAAGCGAGACAAATTTGATATTATTCTAAGTGGTTTTTAAATCTACTGATGTATAATTATTGGATTCATTAAGACCATCCACCCCATCCCCAGGGTTTAAGACCCCCCCCCCTCCCCCGCACAGGGTTCTAGAACCTCCTCCCTATAAATGATGTGTTGTGGGCTTAAAAAGAAACGCCCCATTTCCGTCTTTGCTCATCGAACCATAGAGAACGCACATAAACAGAGTTAACAGATAAGATTTTACAAATGATCAATATGAAAAGTTAAAAAAAAATCTTGTGTTTTGTTCGAATTTTTGACTTTTCGAACCCATTAATCTGGATTTCAACGATGTTCATTCAGATAATATGAGAATTGGCTAATGCTGATTATTCTTCATTGACTAAATAGCTTTGCTTAATTTATTAGTTAAAGAAAACAACTATTATCAGAGTTTTCAGTGCAACGGAACGTAAACATACACTTTATGTTGTACATTGTACAGTTAGTACATAGATTTTCTTAATCAGATTTTTGTATTCTATGCTCTGTAGAATCGAAGTAATTTTCATGTCAAATCTTTCATGTTTGCAATCATAACTTTTATTGAAGAGCTCTAATTAAAAGGAAACTAGTTTACAGTTTGCTATAAAAAAAACTAAAAAAATATACTTCTCATACTTAAAATCATAACTAGAGAAGCTGCGAGGTCATTAAGTTGTACCAGTATTTTTGCAAGAATTTGCCCCCCCCCCTCCTCCTTTTCCATTTTCTTAGTCTTGCGTAAGTAATCTATTCCTCCTACTGGGTGAAAATTTATCTGTCCTTTCCGGGGAGGGGGGGGGGGATTCTTGAAATATTCACCTTTTGTCAAACATTTTGTTTTTGCACAATAACAGTCGTGATAACGTTTCTAGGAAGAGTATTTGAATTTGAATAAACGTTTATTTGTAAATTGAACCATGTCCTCCCCCCCCCCCCTCCAACCCCCTTCATTTTCCCGTCATTATTTCAGGCACTATTTTGTAGAGATAAATTTTTAAATAATTTTATTTTAAATACTTTATAGTTTATTGGCAAAATTTAGCAAAATTATCAAATTAATTTTTTCATGATATTCATGAATTATATAAAATGTTAAAATTGGACGATATGAAAAAATGTTTTTTTGATAGATGGAAATGAAATATTTTATATTTCCTGTAATTTTAAAAGCACCAAAATGGCAGACCACATTTTGGAAATGTCAGGAGTCAAAAGTGATGTTTTTCCTAAGAGTCGTACTCCCAATTGTCATGTTTGGTGAGGCCTGGGACACACTGTTATGAGTTATCCTGTTTCCTGTTTTAGTGCTGTACCTAAATATAAAACATGAATATGTTCTGACATGAATATGCTAAATCTCTGATGTATAAAACTAAAACTGGAGGTAGGCGTAGTTCTCTCGATATATTGATATGCATCTATTTAGTCCTGTTTCTATCCTTAACAGGTGTGCGGTATTTTTTAAGGACTTATCCCATCCCGGTCGGCAAGGTCGTTGTTGAATTCAACCGCTAGATGGGAGTAGTAGGAGAAAGGCACGTTAAATCACCGACGAGACATCTAGTGGTGGTTTGGGAATTTTAATCCCGAAATCTGGATCAAAACAAATGGTGCAACAACCAGCCATCGCCCTTTCTATTATTAATCTTATAGTAATTTTAGCATAACGATGAATAAAGTATTATACAGAGTACCTACAAAGTATGGGACTTCAGAGACGACTGTAAGGAATTTATACTGTCTGAAGACACTAGATTTTTTTTATATTTATAATCAAGATTAGGGTGATTTTTATGAATTACGGAAGTGATTTTTGACCATCTGAAGGGAAAATGGACACTTGAACAGCAAAAGTCACGTTTTTGTATCCTTTTGGAAAAAATCTTACCCCAAAACTTTATTCTAAATTTATTTTCCCCTAAAAATCATATATTTTCCCCAAATCAGTGATTACAGTCCTAGGTCTAACCCGTAAACATACCTTGTGGGGGAAAAGGTATCGTTTATTAACCTTAAAGGGACTGTAAGCGTAATCCGGCTTAGCCTTTTTAGTACGAGGGTCACTTGAAATTACACTTACATTCCCTATAAACCAGATATAGGGGCGACCAAGTACGGTACAGTAAAAAAAAACCTATTACTACCTTTACGGTAGTTTCCCAAAACCATACTCCCAAGGGAGACCTTCCCAAGTGGCAACTTCCCAATTGTTAGATAAGGCCTTCTGAGGCCCCGAAGTCTTCAATATGGCCGAGCGTTGCAGCTAGGACAGACAAACTTGAGAAATTTCCGCTTGGAAGAAAGTTGCCTTTAGGAAAGTACCTAACATCACCTCTGCAGTATACAACTATATCTCATAAATATATTGGTTTACAGTATATAACTATATCTCATGAATATATTGGTTTACAGTATATAACTATATCTCATGAATATATTGGTTTACAGTATATAACTATATCTCATGAATATATTGGTTTACAGTATACAACTACATCTCATGACTATATTGGTTTACAGTATACAACTATATCTCATGACTATATTGGTTTACAGTATACAACTATATCTCATGAATATATTGGTTTACAGTATACAACCATATCTCATAAATATATATTGGTTTACAGTATACAGCTATATCTCATGAATATATTGGTTTACAGTATACAGCTATATCTCATGAATATATTGGTTTACAGTATATAACTATATCTCATGAATATATTGGTTTACAGTATANTTTGTTGACGACGAAAATGTAACCCTGTATTTGTTCCAAAACATACAAACTGAAAATAATTACGGATGCAAATAGTAATTTTTTATTTTTACAATCGTAGGGCGTAGTTTTTCAATTGAAATATTTGTCAAAAGAATTTGATTTGTGACAGGATGTGCGTACTTTGGGGTTTATTTGTAGTAGCAGAGGCGTATGTATACAAGGGGGGTGGGGGGTATTTGGGCTCAGCCCCCGCTTCCCCTTCCCCCGGATCAATGTAATCTATGGTTTCCAGGGAGGTTTCAGGTCCAAAAGGCTGCTAAGCCCCTTAAAAATGTTAAAATTCAAGCACCTCTATGGACAGATTATTTATACGTCCCTGTTTAGTTGATTTTATTGTTTTAGTATCTTGCTGCAGCGTTAAATAAAATAAAATTAATAATTTAAGATTTAAAGGGAGTGTTCGCGAAAAATGAAAGAGGGTTTAGGCTTAATGCGATAAAAAGAGCTTTTGATCGCTACTAATCTTACTTCTATCTGTTGCGTCTATAAGGAGAAAATTGTTAAAGACGTCTCATACCAAAGAGCGTAGCGACCATACAAATTGAGAAAATTGCAACATACGATTTAGACCGTAAAAAAAATCAATTTAACTTCAAACAAATCATTCAGATATTACAACCTATAGTCATTGATTATCTTTCGACACATTTATATATAGTTGATTTTTCATAATATGTTTTAATTGTTATGATCTGAAAGTTACTTATAAAAACATGTATTCCTGTTTCGAGGATTTTTGGTAATGAACACGACATTTTCATATTTTCCAGGAATGTTCGAAAACAAGTTGGAAGCTAAATATTATTTTAAAAAACAAAATCAAATCTAGTATGAAATATCAAATTTATACAAATGTGGCGAAAGATAATCAATGACTATAGGTTGTAATATATGAAATAGGTATAATATGCAAATATCCATGTTTTAAATTTTAAATAAATTTTAAAAACCGATTATTTTAAATGTGGCTTTTCTGCTAAAGGGATTTTATCATTTTTTGTGCAGGAAAACAAATTCATAATTAAAAACTTTTAAAGCTAGAAAAAGGCGCTATGTTGTCCGTTGTGGTTTAACCCCCTAAAATTCACAGTCATTTTCCTAAAATCTTCAAAATCAGTTGTATAACAGCATAGTGTTTCCATGCCTCGTCTTTGATTTACGCCTTATTCCCATGTTTTGAACACCTTGAATTATATTATGAATTATAATATTATATAAATTGATTGGTCTCCTGTTTTGGACCTTGATATTAAAAATGTTGTCACAATTTGTTTAATTTACGAAGCTTATTTCTACTGCAGAAAAAAATATTTTATTTTAATACTTTCAGTACCTGGTAAAACGATAATTTCTTCCTCATTATTGATCAGAAAAAGGTTTCAAGGGTACCCCGTTGTGAATCGGGCAGTACCATCTTTGTATGAAAGGTCACTTGAAATTACGCATACAGTCCCTTTAAATAAAAATAAAATACCAGACAAACCCCATTATCCTGCAGCTCTCAGCGTTTCTTTTGTTCAGCATCTATTGTCCTGCTTAATACAACTATTTTGCAGTTGATGAATTTTTTGCAAACTTTTTTGCAACTTAAAGCAATTAGTTGCTGATTCATAGACTCTTATATAATTTTCAATGCATTTGGTTCAGATAAAACGCAATTAGGGAGGAAGGGGGGGGGGCTCGAGAGCTTATAGCCCCCCCCCTCCGTCTGTCTGTTATGATTTTCCACTCAAATCTACGTATTATTTTTTTGTGATACTAAATAAATACATAATTAACATGAACATGAAAATTAAAAATTCCTGAAATGAATTTTTGAAAGCATGATACGTAATATTGATTTATTTATTGATGAATTAATGAATCCAGCTGGTCAACTGTTAAATTTGTTTACTTGCTACGGATTAATCATAATATCAAAGGATTGTCTGGACAGATGTACTGCATTGTACAAGTTATTTAAAGGGATTGTTTACTTATTTATCAATGAGAGTGTTTTCATTATACGTTGATGTTGTATTTCCAAAGATTAGGATTCCATTTCCCATTCACAGTGCGTGCAACCTTTAAACTTTTGTCTAAGCATATGCGATTTTAACTATCCTTTTTATGGGAAAATTGATAACTTTCAATTAATGTTTTTTGGATTTATGCGGGAGGAACAAAGAGAGAAATTAAGAGAAATAATGTTATTTTCCTCATTTCATGATATTTTTGTCATTTCCTGTACGAGTTTTCAACTAATCGTACAAAATACATAAAATTCTTTTTAATTATTAAGCGCGTAAAATCATGATTTTTTCTGTTTAGAGTAAAAAGTGAACTTAAGATAGTTGATCAGCTGTTTGAAAATAAGTACCCCCAAATATATTTAAGTGACTGTCGACCCTGAATTTAATGGTTGGCATCATGGATTTAAATCGGTATCATATAACCCATCTGAAACACGTTTTCCTCTCTTGAAACTTGTTTAATTCTGTCAATTTCCTTTGTATTCTTTGTAAAATCAATCTGCAAGTCACTTTTTTGGAGATTTCATTGTTAGTAGATCAATAATGATATCCTTGATCAGACAAAACAGTCCCTTCAACAATCTTTTTAAAAACAGTCCCTACAACAATCTTTTTAAAAACAGTCCCTTCAACAATCTTTTTAAAACAGTCCCTTCAACAATCTTTTTAAAAACAGTCCCTTCAACAATCTTAAAAAAACGGTCCCTTTTACGATCTTTTTAAAAACAGTTTCTTCAACAATCTTAATAGAAACAGTTCCTTCAACAATCTTTTTAAAAACAGTCCCTTTAACAATCTTTTTAAAAAACAGTCCCTTTAACAATCTTTTTAAAAACAGTCCCTTTAACAATCTTTTTAAAAACAGTTCCTTCAACAATCTTTTTAAAAACTGTCCCTTCAACAATCCTTTTAAAAACAGTCCCTTCAACAATCTTTTTAAAAACAGTCCCTTCAACAATCTTTTTAAAAACAGTCCCTTTTACGATCTTTTTAAAAACAGTTTCTTCAACAATCTTTTTAAAAATAGTCTCTTCAACAATATTTTTAAAAATAGTCCATTCAACAATCTTATTAAAAACAATCCCTTCAAGAATCTTTTTTTTTAAAACAGTCCCTTCAACAATCTTTTAAGAACAGTCTCTTCAACAATCTTTTTAAAAACAGTCCCTTCAACAATCTTTTTTAAAAACAGTCCCTTCAACAATCTTTTAAAGAAAACATACTCATAGACATTTGTTGACGAGCAGAAATGCGCGAGCATGCGGACAAGGGCATTAATAATTTTAATATTTGCCTCGTTATCACGCGCTTACATTGAAACAAAACATTAAGAGAATATTATTAAAAACAATGTCTGTAGATGTTTGTTGAAGGTTGGGCGGGGCAAGGAGGGGGGTAAAGTTAGTTTTTATATCTGACAACCTTATAGGTAATAGGACTGCACACTGCACACTAAAGCAGCAGCTTGTAAGTAATGAGTTTACATGCCCGGCCAAGGAAAATTTTCACAATGTTATTTAGATTCTTTATTTATTTCTGATAAAAAGAAGTTTTTAGTAGTCTCAAGACATCACAAGTCTATATAAAGTCAAGTTTTCTATTTGAAAGGACTACCAAAATTCATTAAAAAGAGTCTGTAGAACTAATTATAATTTACAGATTGAATTAACTATTTTTCTTGCAGAGACAGCAAGACAAAATTTAATTTTTTTCAATTTTGGGTTCTCTGTAAAAGTGGTTTGCAGATTTATGCTCCAAAAACAATAGAACTTTTTAGATAAAAATCTACAATATCTTATTAATTATTATTCAGATAGAGGGTTAAGGGGTACCTTTACTAATCTGACATGTACGCTTTAAATGAAGAATCAGTTGAATTTATGTCGAGCACGCTCTTTAATGATTCCAAGGTTATAATACAAGGAAAGTTATTTCAGAGGTGTACGCATCTTTTGTACTGCAGTGTACTGTCTCTGGGTGGTAATGTAAACACAAGACGGATGTCACAGCCTGACAGAGGATCCCTCTTTCACATAAAAAAATCAATGAAATATTCTGGTCATAGGAAAAATTCCGCCCAGAGAGAACTGGTTTCAATATGTACGCAGAGTATACGGAACTTCAATAAACTTTCCTTGCATTATAACCTTGTCGCTAAAATGTTTTGGTTCAATTAATCCCAATTATTTCGCTCACAAAAAAGGAAAGGATAGCATTTGATTTTCTTATTAAAACATTTCTATTTAGATTAGTCATTTAGATTATGTCAAGTAAAATGTCTGATGTATAATGGAGAGTTAATTAAATATTAAACATCTTGAGTTTCAAGATAGATTTCAAATATATACTTTTCAGGGGTGTATATAGGAATTGTTCGATAGGGGGGGGGGGGCTTAATTTTCTTTATTAGGGGCTCACACTCTGATTGGCCTGAAAAATCTCCCTGAAAACCACATATTTAACGGTAATGATATTATGGTAAATATGAATGTTTTGGGAAATAACATAGATCTATAACTGATGAAAGTTTGGTTGTTGAAGTCCCATTGTTGAATTTATTTCCCCAAAAAATCGAAAATCACCTTTTGAAATATATATATTTATATATATCCCTTAAGAAATATATAAAACTCTAACAACCCTATATGCAGTAAAAGTTAAACGTTAAAAAAGATCTTTTCGTGCCTATTTTGCAATTTGTAATTAATTTGTAGAAGCAATTTCCCACATTAAGTCTCCAAATTGATGGACATTAAACGGTTGGAGCGATTAGGCCGCGTAGACTCACGTGCTACGCGAGAAAATCCCCAAAAACTTCCGGAGTGACCCCCGTCTGCGTAGAGACTAGGATAGTTTAGTAACAGCAGTTGTAATCTAGTCCTAGAAGTGAGGATACGTGGTGCACCAAGTTTTAAAAGTGATAAAAGTGTTCAAATGTGTTGCAAGCAAATATTTCAGGCATATTTATGCAAATGCTTCAGAAACGAGGGGAAAAATACTTTAAATTAATTTATTTTCTAACTCATATTTTGACCATAATACTTCCAAAACAAAATTCAAGGTTGTTTTCAAGAAAAATTCTTTTTACAATGTATATTCATTGAGAAGCAAAAAACTTTGAAAAAGGAAGACGACTGTTATACTCAAGTTATGATTATAAATGATCCAATATACATGAACAGCCTTTGTGCAATGTACACAGACCCATTTCCCTTACTAAGTTGATTGGTAAGCTTCTGGTAAAATTGTATCATTCATAGAAGCAAAATTGGTTAAAAATCGTATTCCTGTTCCATAGTTGTATAGATATCAATGTTCAAGAAAATATCGTTGAATAATACATTCGAGATTTTTTGCTATAATGCGTTAAAACCACAACAATATCTCGTCCGAGCCACATTCACCTCATTTTCTCGTCCGAGCCCCCTCAAAATCCTTGTCCTTCTAATATTATTTTATTTTATTTTTAACCCTTGTAGATAGAATTATTTTTTGAATATCTGGCGACTTAAATATAAAGTACTTTTTCCCGAACAGTTTTTATTTGTAAAGAAAATAAGCATCTCTATCAGTGGGAAGGCCAAGAATTTCGAGGTGGATCGGATGAGAAAAGGAGGCTAATGTGGCTCGGACGAGAAAGTGTTGTGGTTGGTCTTCCTCCCGGCCTTATTGAATACATCCAGAGAGAACTGGATACATTTCAATTAAGAAACTTAAGACCCATTTGACTTTTAAGTGTTCTAAGGCATGGCAGGCCCCACACTAAATTTGAGCAAAATTGTTTAACAATCACCTCGTTTTTGTTGTTACAACGCAAATAGTTGTTTAGTAGCTTTAAAACCAACTTATTTAATTAAAAAGGTCTGTTTACACTGCACAAATGCTGTATTTCATATTCATTAGATTATTTAAATCATGACTTCTTAATCAGTAGTGGTTCTATTCCTCAGTTTCCTGGGTCTCGCTATCAAAACACGTTATATCCGCACAATTCCTTTGTAAATTTGAATTCAACCTTTATATTTTCTCACTGGACAATATTGCATTGTCATCATTTGCATAAATATTGTCTTGACCCAGTTCACTTCACAACAAACATTAAACTTACAAGTCATTGGAGTTTAATATTTCAAGATAGCCGCCAATACCGGAAATGGGTGATTCAACGTGAGAAAGCAAGATGGAGGAGGGTGAACTATGGAACCCCGGTCAGAACTGGATTCAGCTATTTGACCGATTGCTCAAGCATCCAGGGGGGAGGGTGCGAGGGTGCAAATGTGATATTTGTTTGAAACTGCGCCCTCCCCCCATCCCTTCATGCCCTTGCTCTCCCCGCCTCTCCTCTCCCCACTTCCCAGCCCGGTTTAGAGGTGGCAATGAAAATGGTAGGGTTTATTTCTGGATTTAATAACTTTGAAAAAATCATCTAGAGCCATGAACTATTGAATGGATGGAATGAGTTGAAATATGGAGAATCAGTTTAACTCATTTTGTTCAATAAATTCTCAGCTAAATGATATTTCCGGTGGAATTTTAGCCACTATTTTTTTATTGTTTTGATTTTATGTAACCCTGCATTTAAAGAGGCGCATGTCCGATTGCCAACGTTACCTTTAAAATCCTTTTCCGGTCAATCGTGTGAAAGATATCGTCGCTTTTCTCACTTAAAGTTGCTTTGGATAAAAAACTGCGCATTTAAAAATAATAAATATTTTAAGTCCTTGTATATTTAAGTCGGTCTTACTAAGCCTATAAAGGTTACCGTCGTGAATCGGACATGTCTCAAAAAAGGAGGGTACCTTGAAATTGCCTCTACATTTCCTAGTTCTAATGAACAGTGTCTAAAAGGACCACCTACCTACCCACTCTGGTTTTTACTAAATAAAAACGGGGAATTTATCGTGCCGACATTATCGGGACGTTTATCTTTGAAAAAATGTCACATATTATAAATACCATTTCTTTTTCTACATTTAACTCAAACATTTGAAAACTTTCTTAGTTATTGAAGTTAATCTCACAGGGAGGGGGCCTGTGTACAACCCCCTCCTGGTATGGCTCTGTCACTTGAGTCTAACATTTGCCTTTTCATCTCATACTTTAATTTAATTTCATCTCATACTTCAATGCTTCCCCCTTTATTAGCCAATAATTACTTTTTTTTTTAGAAATAATTAAAATTTTCTTAAATTCTGTTTGTAATTGTATTTATAAAACAAATGAAAAGAAATGATTTTTTAAATTGATTATTTTTTAATAATTTTTTAAATTATTCCATATATCGCATCCTCGTATAATCTTCTAATCGAAAACTACGATATTAATTTCAAAATGTATATCCACCAAAAGTATATTTTAACTGTCATCTCATTATTTAGTAATTATTTTTTTCAAAGCCATGCGATCAATTGAATTGATATTTTTTTATTTTATAAGAAACATACACAAATACATACAGCCCAAATTTGGAAACTCGCATTGAATTCCTAATTGAAATGAATTTATTATTATTATTATGATTTTATTAACATTTTACACATTTCAATTGAAAATATTTAGCATTAAATATAAGCGTATTTGTGTTATTAATAAAAACTAGTCTAATACTCGATATAAACTTTAAAAATGAAAATTTTATCATTAAAAACGTCTCTAAAACATATTTTCATTCTGTTTATTCCATTTTAATATGGATCCTGGATCCATCATCGATCTTTTTACAAAACCAAACTTCCCAAATTTGAATCCAGTTCCAGCATTAAACAATACAATTTCCACCTCAAAACTTCAAATCGAAAGTTAAATTTAAATAATCTGAAAAGTTTTCTATTACAGTTTCTAAAACAAATTGAAAGTGTTAATGTTTAATTTGCAACTTCCATTATTCAAAGTAGATTAGCGACGAGGTCACAATGTCGTAACAGTAATTTTGACCTTTCCTTACCTCCATAGTGGAGTAGATTTTATACAGGGTTCATCCATTTATAAATTATATATTTAATTTAACCTTACCGAGGGGTTCATTAAAACTTTAATTTGTTAATTTATTCATTCATTCGCCCATCCTTTCGCGTGAAAGCGATGTCTATGCTACTTTTCCTTTCATCCTTTCACCTATTCATTCATTCATCCTGCCGTTTATCAATTTGCATTCATCCTTATATATTTGTCCTTTCTCTTTATATCGTTAATTGTCCCCTTGAAATATATTTTACATTTAACCCCCCCCCCTCCCCATTCTCATTTTAATCCATAAAATTAATAATTAATAATTAATTTTTAATTATACTTTTTCTTATAATTTTAGTTTAGGCATATTTCTTTCTGGCTTAATTTTTTTTAAAGATGACTGTCAATTTTTTTTAATTCTTGAAAATGTTACCCCTGTATTAATATGCAAGGTATAAAAACTGTGAGTAGATAAATTTATTTCTGAACCAGTTTCTGATTAGAGCTGATTAAACCGTGCTTTTTATTACTTTTATTATATTACAGGGCAGAGAGCTTTTCTTTCGTGCATTCTTTATGATACTAATTTTGTTAGGATTATATGCAAAATTAAGTTTAGTTAAAAATTTGCACGATGCAGCATAAATGTTTTTTTCAAACTAAAATGTAAGTTTAAGTTACCCTCCATGGATTTCCATTTTTGTTTTTGAAAATATTTATTTCTATTCGTCGTGGTTTTATTTTTTATTTATTTATTCAAGGAGAAATTTTCAAATTGAAAGTTTGTCAAACCAGATACACAACAGTATCTTCCACATTATGGATCAGCTTATGGTTTCAAGGGGACCTTTGGAAATCTGACATGCCTCTTTTTTATAAGAAGTTGACTTAAAATTAAAATACTGTCTCGTCAATAATTATATTATCTAAACAGATAAAAGAAAGAAAATCGCTCTTACAGCGAAGCCTAAAATAAATTTGAGGCTTACTCCATACACTTCAAGGTCAACGTTATCTCAAGTGTCCATTCGTGAATTGAATTATATGTGAGATTCACAACGGTACCCTTTGCACTTAAGACTTAGGTCTGTTCAATGTTTATTTTCTAAAAGAGTAAATAGGTTTATTACGGGTTAAGCAGCAGAGACAAGTTTTCACAATAAATCTTTTTCGATTTATTTGATCCGCACGGTCGAAAATTTCCATAAAATAACTTTTCGACTCGATCGGTTCTGCCGTTTTAATGTTTATATATTTAAACAAACAAACACCCATAGCAAATTTATATTTAGACTAGCACGGGAACCCAGCGCTGCCCAGGTTACTAAAAGTTACTCGCCTGATAAGTTACTCACTTGAACGATTTTACCGGGAAACTAAATTTTCGCTATCAAAGTCGACTCGCTCAACTTAGAATCTCTAAACCAAGCGAAGAACATTTCCGTAGGTTTCCTGAGTTCCCCAATCAAAATTTGAGGCAAATTGGTGAAGTGGTTCCTAAGTTATGATCGGATAAACAAACAAACAGACAAACAGAGATTACAACTTTATATTTATATATAGATGATCAAAGCTGTCATGTAAAAATTCCTGTTCCAAGTTTTTTCATCCTTCGATATAAATTTGTATGACCAAATATGGACTTGAAGAAACTATTGCAGAATGCATACAGAGATGTGCATAAATGATACTAAATCTCAAAATTTGCATTAATATGTTTCTTAAAGTAGATAATATATTATCAACTGTATATTTAGTANTAACTCTTAAAGTTTTTATACAATTTGTTTGCTTTTACTTCAAATTTAGCTGATTTTATGTAATTTAACTTTGTATGATCGACTCACAGTAACAACTAAACTTATTAAAATTTTACTGTCCTTTTTCCTTATTAAATATCTTTAAATAAATAAAAACACTCAAATGCCCTTCATGGTCCCTTGACCTTATATTTATTTTTTAACTCCACTAGAACCCCTTCTGGAACCATGTGAAAAACGCTCATTAAAATTGAATGTTTCCCGGTACATTTATTGTAATCAAATAACATCGTGTTATGGGGGAGGGGCCCCACTTATGATCCTACCCCCCCCCCATCCTTTCCTCGTCCTTCAAAGTCCTTGTGCCGATAGCTTTTTAAGAAGAATTAACTTTTTGTCCTTTAGCACGATCTGTATTTATAAACACTTCATACCTTGCTCTAACATACACATACACGACACAAACACACACACGTTATATCCGCACAATTCCTTTGTAAATTTGTGTTCGGTCTCCTAAAATCAAAATCACTGTTTTTAATTTGCTTTATAATAATAAAATAAAATTCTTAAAAAGGATTGTTAAAGAATAGGGAAAAGAGGGATGTTTGTCATTCATCACATTGTGAACTCTAATTATCTTTCTTAAACCTTTAAATTTTCTGTTTATTATTATTTTTTTTATTTGACGGGTAAAATCTCAAATATAAAAGATTTATATTTACATTTGTTAATGATCTGTTTTATTATTTTAGGTAAGTTTTACACAAGATCAACTGCTATTCTCAAATATGGTTTTTTCATCTCTTTAAAGCAATACACAAAGATATGCATACATAAATTAATAGTGTAGTTAAAATTTGTTAATTGCTTTTTAAAATACATATTTTTACAAAAATATGCGCATTTCTACTTTAGGAATGATCAAAATTAAACCTTTTAACGTAGAAAAACGATGATTGCTTCCAAATTATTGATCAGATAAAGGTTTCAAGGGTACCGTTGTAAATCAGGTAATACCGTCTTTGAATTAAAGGTCACTTGAAATTACGCTTACAGTCCCTTTAACTCAACTATTTTAAAGTTTTATAGTCATTTTGATTACAGGTTGTTATTTTTATAAATACTAACTGACGTGCACGGCGTTGCCCGTAGAATTTTTTAGAATCGAATTTTAAATAAAACCAAAACAAAATATTTTTTAGCATATGTTACCCCCGGTTCAACCGTTTGGCCGGTTATAGGGAACATATATACGAATGTCTTGTTTTATTTTATAGATTTATATTTCCAAGTGACAAGCTTTGTAAACCAAAATATCGATGGGCCGGCAATGTGTGTCACAATAAGGTAAACTTCATTTTGGTCGAAATTTCACCATCCCTATTTGACGGACAGATTTCATATTCTCCAGCTGGGGCCAATTACGTATTTTTGGCGTAGGTGGTTTGACGTGGAGGAGAGGGGGGGGGGTCATGAGATCATGAAAGAGATGTGCTACAATATTTTTGACTTAAAATGCTTCAAGGTCGGGCACGAGTTTAGGTAAAGGGAGTCAATTTGCATACAATCATCTTCAATTTTTTTATTTAATGGATCCGAACAGCAGAGCTTGCTATGGGATAAATTTAACCAAATCCGGAGTTCATCTTTATGATTATCTTGGTTAAACATTGCACATAAATGCCACAGAACAAAATTTAAACATTTGAAGTTTTGAAGTTTTAAAGTTTAAAAGTTTTGGAGATTTAAAGATTTAAAGACTTGAAATTAATTATAAAAAAATATTATGCAATTTAATTAAGCTGAAATTTCCGAAAACTTAACCAGGGAGGGGTGTATAGGGGGAGAAGAAATCAAAGACCCAAGAGGAGGGGAAGGGGAAGGAAAAGGGAAAAGAAAAAGAAAAGGGAAAAAGCAAAGGAAGAAAAGAAAAGGGAAAGAAAGAACAGGGTGTGGTATGGGGAAAAGATAGGGAGGGGGAAGGGAGGGAAGTGAATAGGCAGGGAAGGAAATAGGTAGGGAAGAGAAAAAGTAGGGAAGGGGAAGGTTGGAAGAAAAAGGAAAAGATTGAGAGGGAAAGGGGAAGGTTGAGAGGGAAAAAGGAATATAGAGAACTACGGAAGGAACGGGTAAGGGAAGTAGAAGGGAAAGGAAGGAGGAAGGTAGGGTAGTTAGGGAAGGGGAAGGTAGAGAATCGATGGAAGGTTGGCAAATATAGAAGTTAAGGAAAGGGGAAAAGAGGGAAGGGAAGGGTTGGAGCTCTTTACCTTTACATGTTTACATAACTTTATCTAAATTCAAAGAGTTTTTCATAATAATTTTCCCCATTACGATCCGAGTTGAATGTTGAAACTTACTGAATTTGTAAGGACGCTACGTTCTTCAGCATGAGTAGTTTTTAACAATTTTCTCATTTTAGACCTAACAGATAGAAGTAAGATTAGTAGCGATCCAAAGCGCTTATTTTTCGCCATATGTCTATACCCTCAATGCGCAATGACAAATAAACTCCATAAAATGTGCCTCAAATAGTTCTTTAAATCTGCCAGAAAATTTCTGAGTTAAGCACTGGACTGGGTTTTGCCTTTTGTATTACATTTTCCCTTCAATTTGACCCCCCCCCCAACATTCCCCCTCATCTTCGCTGGTCTCCTACACAAATGTTGGTTTAAGTAGTAATAAAAAATTGCTCCGAAATTTAAAGTTTCATTATTTTGAAGATTTTAAACCTCATTTTTTTAAAAATGGGTATTCATCAGATTTGCTTTAAATTTATCTATATATATATATATACTTTTTCTTGTCTGTCAGGGTGTTTGTATCCAATAAACGTCAAAACGGCTGAACCGATCGGGCCCAATTTTGTGTGGGACCTCACTTGACCTCACAGGGAAGGTTTATAAATGATCAAAGTTTCAAAAGTTTGTGTTTAAAAGTTTTTTATTTTGTAAAATTTTTAAAAGGCGAAAAAATATTATGAAATCCGCAAACTTTTTTTATTGTTTTCTCATGCAGATAAAAAGTTGAAATAAGTAAATTATATTTCCAAAAATTTCCAAAAAGCATGGTGAAACAACTTTAACTACATAGACAGACATAATAGACACACATAATATTTCCGTTAGGTACAATACGCTTGTTCTTTATTTGCTTAAATTTGAAATGTGATTTCAATGTTTACTTTTCTAATTTTCGTTTCTTTTAAGATATTGACGAATAGGGGACATGATATCCTCCCCCCTCCCCATCCATTCACTTCTCTTATTTCCTCATTAAAAGAGATGTGCCAAAAACCCCCGAGTTATATGATGTTTTGCGGGGGGATCTGTCTTATGACATCCCCCCATCCCCCCTAAAACTGCATATGTGCCTAACAAGAAAGGATAAGATAAGTTGTAAGTTTTGAAAGATGAAACAAAACAAGGTGGTCAAGTTTTATCCCTTTACCCTCAAGCACTTCAGTTCAAACACGTAGTATACTTCCTATTCATATATACAGTAATCATACTTCCTATTCATCTATACAGTAAACATACTTCCTATTCATCTGTACAGTAAACATACTTCATATTCATTTATAAAGTAAACATACTTCCTATTCATCTATACAGTAAACATTCTTCCTATTCATCTATACAGTAAACATACTTCTTATTCATCTATATAGTAAACATACTTCCTTTTCATTTATAAAGTAAAAATACTTCCTATTCATCTATACAGTAAACATACTTCCTATTCATCTATACAGTAAACATACTTCCTATTCATCTATACAGTAAACATACTTCCTATTCATTTATACAGTAAACATAATTCCTATTTATCTGTACAGTAAACATACTTCCTATTCATCTATACAGTAAACATACTTCCTATTCATCTATACAGTAAACATACTTCCTATTCATCTATACAGTAAACATACTTCCTATTCATTTATACAGTAAACATACTTCCTATTCATCTTTACAGTAAACATACTTCATATTCATTTATATAGTAAACATACTTCCTATTCATCTATAAAGTATGCATACTACCTATTCATTTATACAGTAAACATACTTCATATTCATTTATACAGTAAACATACTTTCTATTCATTTATAAAGTAAACATACTTCCTATTCATTTATACAGTAAACATACTTCCTCTTCATCTTTACAGTAAGCATACTTTCTATTCATCTATACAGTAAACATACTCCCTATTCATTTATACAGTAAACATAATTCCTATTTATCTGTACAGTAAACATACTTCCTATTCATCCTTACAGTAAACATACTTCCCATTCATCTATACAGTAAACACTAAACATACTTCCTATTCATCTATACAGTAAACATACTTCCTCTTTCCTTTTTTTCTCAAACTTCTAAACTTTATAGTCCTCTGAAGGCATACTTTCTTTTAATCTAAACGTGATACATTTTTTCAGTCAGATGAGAGGTCAACATTTAGACATTAATTGTTACCGCTCTGGCGAATTTGGGATTCGGGAAGTAGACTTGTAGCAAATGGGGAAAGTACTCTTTAGAAAAAAAGTAGATATCGAATGGAGAATATCAGGAACGTACGGAAAAAAATAAAGAATTTAATATTTTAAAACGAATTTTATAAAAGTTTAGAAAACAATAAAATCTAAGAAATAATGAAACATTATTATGATGATTCAAATCTCATAAAGAAAATAAATTATGTGCTTATGAACAGCCTCATCAATTTTTAAGACAGGGTTGACTTTGAAGTGACGCAACGCCTTAGGGTTAGATTTTACCGCTCTAATTCACTAATGCTTTTCTGTAGCCCTTTGCGTTTACATTTTAGCGCTCAAAGGCTTTGGTTTTTAAGATGTGATTGACAAAATTCTCATCGATATTTTAGATTACAGTGTGTTCAGTCCACATTTTTTAAATTTCGGTGTGGGTAACCTTTCATAGTTCTTGGGATTTTTTCTGCCATAAAGATTTAAAACAAACTCATCACCTTCGATCGTCATGCTGGCCCAAGGGCGTATACAGGGGGGGCAAGGGGGTAGTGCGCCCCCTAGACCTAGGCGTAGCCCCCCCCCCTAGAACTCAGAGCTTTTACACTTTTCAAATCATAAACTCAAGAGTGAAAAACATAAAAAATTAGTTTTAATTTGCTGTTCAGTCAGTGAACTGAGAAGATTGTATACGTGGACCAGAACCACCACGACAGAAGTCCGAATGAAAATTCTGTTTAGAATGCACATTCATCCTAATCGGATGGGCGCTCTCAAGGATAGTGAAGTAAAACAATTATTTTTAAATTTCAAGTGACGAAGGTTTGAGTTTGGAGGCAGTAAAAGACCATTTTTTGTGTTTTTAATTAGGATTTAATTTACTTTTGTTCATTGCAACGCCGTTTTGTAATCTTTCTTTTATTACAGTGCCAGTGGAATTTTAAAAATAAAATTATAACAAAAAAAAACTTATAATTCATTAGCTTGTCATCCCCAAGGGTATCCATGAGTTTCCTCACTAATATTAGCCCATTTGATGAACGAAGAGATTTATTATATAGATTACAATGGTACTCCTACTGTTTTCAAAACGGAAATTTTTACAAGTCACAATTATTTTCTGGACCTTTGTCCTTTTTTCACATCATAGATTTTAAGTTGAGTTTTTCATTTTCAAAAATGTCTTTTACTATCTCTAGTTTAAATACTAATTGCTATCATTACAGAATAATAAAATGTTGATATTTTAGAAACCATGCTTTTTTCTGCTAGTTATGTTTGAAGGAAAGATAAAGTATAGTACATGCAAGGTAATTGGACTGTATGTGTACCTTGTAAGTGTCTGATATCCAAGAAGCCAAATGTTTTGAATATACAATTAAAATTTTTGCCCCCCCCCCCCCCCCAACCCCCTCCTCGACTTATTACTGTATACGCCCTTGCATGCTGCCATTCTTCTTTGTAAACTCATTTCGGGGATTTTTCTGTATTCATATTCAGCCTTTTTGACGTTTATTGGACACAAACAAACAGAGAGGCAAGCAAAGTATTTATGACACTTGATATCTATTTATTTTTAGAAAAATGGAAATTGATTTCAGTTCTCAAAAACTAAACAAGGAACATGAGTATCAGTTGTTTGCGTGTTTATTTTTAGCAAGATTAAATTCTAAAGATCCCATAATTTGAAATTTGATCTCTCAGTGGAAAGAAAATGCCAGCCCATGGCTAATTTTAAAAATGGCCGAGGCCGACCAAAAAAGGTGCAGAAATTCAAACCTTTTTTATTAATTCTAATTTTAGATAATACCTGCGTTGCTACAATATTTTAAAACCTGGTATTTTGGTAAAATATCTACTATTCCTGATTTTATTTTATTTCTTGCTTTTCCTTTCTCTCAAACAATTCTAGGAAATCCGTGAAAATAAAATCCTGGAAATTGGCAACTGACGAAAAATTTTAAATTACAGGGAGCTGTCTTATCCAGTTTCATATCTAGGCTTGGTGCATTAAATCTTCATGCAGCTAAACAAATTGTATGGGGATAGGGGGGGTAGATGCATTGTCATTATATTCTCAATTGCATAGAATTCAGTACTACGTAAACATTCACTGCACAGCTCAGACTGATGATACATTATTTTATTTTATTTTTCGTCTGTTTTATTTAGGTTTCAAGAAGTTTTTCTTTCTATATTATTTAGCTTAGATATATCTAACGGTGTAGTATACATAAAGTATTATTATACAGTTTTCACCCAGCTTACTTTTCTGAAAGAAAAAGGTAACTTGAAATCTTATTTTAGTATCATCATGCTTGATTCTTATTAAAATAATATAAAAACATTCTTGGGCTTTAAGTGCAGTTAAACCTTAAGGTTAAGTTTTATTCTTCTGCTCTTCACCCATCCCATCCCCTTGCATCCATTTTCTTAGGCTTTGATTTGGATTTTAGAGAAATACAATATTAATTTAAGCAACTGAATTTTTTTACTCAAATTTCATAATCCCGATATTTCTTTATCTGATGGCGTAAACTTTTGGTACATGGATTAAAAATAGAGTTTGTGGCAAAACTCATTTCCTTTGTTGGCTGAATGTAAGGAAATAATTTAGCTGACTGGACCTATTTAATGAAAGGTTGCAAGTAGTTAAATGCCCCCTCTAGGTTTGTGTTTTTGCTTAACACCTATATTTTAGTAACAACTGGTTTCAGAATTTATTTTATTGATACAGTGGGAACCAGAAAACCCTGGAATAGCAAGACGACTTTCAGACTCATATTACGACTTTAAAAATTCCAATGAACATACGACACAGCAATTGTGCAGTGTAAACAGACCAATTTCACTTAATAATTGATTTAGTAAGTTACACATAAAGCTTTATGCTTTATAAAACTTGAAATACACTTGATTTTTGCTTTAAAGCCGTTCTTCTATTCTACAGTGTTCTTTTTCTCAATGTATTTTGTCAATTCTTGGGCATTGCTTTGAAGTTTTTAAAGTTACACTGTGGCGGAAGACAATTCCCGAGTTTTCAAGAGAACTTCACACGGCGGTGAGATGAGGATTCCAACTCCCCAGATATTTTTCACGTTGTCAAAATATATATAGTTCATAGTTTTACCAAGTAGTTTAATAAACTTTAGTCATTAAACTTTGTCCTTATTGAGCGTAGGTTACATTTCTGTGATTAAAAATGATTAAAAATGATTAAAACTATTATATATTTTGTTCAAAATCTCGTATGGTTTTTTTTGGTATGCAATAAACGTTGAAACAGATAACCGAAACTCATATAACACCAGGAAAGATTTTTTGCCTTGATTCCAAACAAGAAAAAATTTAGCCTGAAAAAATCCATTTTTCATACTGAAATGTTCGATATAACAAAAAAGGGATTATCCATTAAGAGAATGACTTAGGTTGAGGACTGAAAAGTAGACAATGTAATTTTAAATTTTTTTTTTATTTGTTGTTTCACAGATGGTGAATAACTGCACTGTATGAAGCCATTTAATTTGTTGTAACTCGAGTCACTCAAATTTAATGTTTTCCATAAATTACTCATTGTGGCCCGAATTCTTAAACTTAGTTTTAAAGGGAAAGTCACTGTAATTTCAAGTGATCCTCTAGTTTTGAGGTGCAAAAATATAGATATCTCAGTATCTTTGATCAGACAAAGGTTTAAAGTGTACAGTTGTACATCCGACATACAACTTATAAAATAATGGGTATTCTAAAATTACGCCGACAGTCCCTTACAACGTGAACCCGGAGTAAAATAATGATTTTATTGTATAAAATACAACCGAGTAATTATGCCGAACCTGCTCGGGCTAAATTCTGGGCACAGCTTGAAAAATTGGAACAAAAGAACACAATAATAAAATATGGCCACAAAGCCAGGATTCTAAAAAGTATATTTTAAATGACTTCATTCCTAAGTACGCACCCGCACTTAGTTATGAATAAAAGTATGTACAATGTACATCCATAAAGCTATAAGTACATTGTATGCAATTGTTTGACAATCGCGATGTTTGGAATGCACTCTTAATATTTCGTTAATCGCTTAACAGCAATAAAAAAATTAACGTTTTATTTTTTTTATAACCATTTTCTGGGTATGTACACTATACAGTACTAAAGTACAATTCCGTTTGTTTTATCCCGTAAAAGTTGGAAATGGGGGGGGGTGTAAGTTTTAAAACTGAAAATTTTTGCGTAGATTTTTTTATTTGTTCAAATAAAAAATCATTAAATTTACCATGTTGCAAGTTGCGATCATTTATGATCTAAACTTTAATAATACTCAATAAAAACTAAATCTTTAGATTGAAGTGATAAAAGATCATTTTAAGTGTGATAAAATAATAAAATCAATTTGTCCACTTTATGAAGACATTGCAGTGCGTCTCGAAAAGCACGACTATTGTAAAAACATGGTTCTTGTTACTTTCTGCAAGCTGTAAGTTTTGAAAGATTTTTAAAAGATTTTTTTAAGCTTTTTGCAAAATTTTTGTAAGATTTTCGAATTTGTCCAGTTGTTGTTTAGGTCATAAAAAAACTGTCACATCGAACTCTGGACCTTTAAGTCCCACGTTAGATGAATCTATATAACCATATTTGGGTTATTTGGAATAAAGCCTTTTTATAGAAATATGAAATCATATATCATTACAAAAGCCAGCAACTGACGATGTATACATATACGATATAAAATATTATGTCAATCTCTCCTCTATAATCAGTGACGTCATATTGAGTATTTATCTATCTTCAGAGACGACATTTTCCGTACATTGGAGCGCATCGAGTTTAACTAACCTTATTTTACAACCTTGATGTGTACATTGGACTGCACATTTTACAATTTACAGTGTACATCTATATACATTTAGCTTGTCTGTTTGTTTGTTTGTATCCAATAAACGCCAGAACGGCTGAACCGATCGGGTCCAAATTTTTTGTGGGACCTCACGTGACCCCGTGAAGGTTTATGAATGATCAAAATTTAAAAAATGTGTTTTAAAGGTTTTTAATTTTGTAAAAATTAAATTCTTGAAAATCCGCGAATTTTTTTTTTAAATCCGCAAAATTTGTTTCTTCTTTGTTTTAAAATGTAAACAAAAAGAACATGTTCACAATTTAAATAGAAGACGGGCGCGAAGCCTAGTTATGTAAACTTTTTTATCTATTTCATGGTTGAAAATGTGCAAAGCATATTTTGCACCTGCACTTGTATATATAAAATCATGCTTATAAAATGTTGTTATAAAACCATACAACTGTAGATGAAACCAAAACAGAAAACCCCTGTTCAAATATACAACTATACTTTTTCTAGAACATCCCTTTAAAAACTGAGATATAAATGTCTGTATAGGATTTAATCCTGGTTTTATGGTGGCAATAAAACTGTATTGTCTTGTAAAGAAGTTTCTTGACCACAGCCAAGAAGTCTTAACACTCAAAGCCCTGTCCAATCGTATCCTGCCTTGTCCACACTAATCCTACTCTGTCCACCCTTATCCTACCCCTGTCCACCCTTATCCTACCCCTGTCCACCCTTATCCTACCCCTGTCCAACCTTATCCTACCCTGTCCACCCTTATCCTACCCTGTCTACCCTTATCCTACCCTTTCCACCCTTATCCTATCCTGAACATTCTTATCCTACCCTTTTCATCCTTATCCTACCCCTGTCCACCCTTATCCTACCCCTGTCCATCCTTATCCTACCCTGTACACCCTTATCCTACCCTGTCCGCCCTTATCCTACCCTGTCCACCCTTATCCTACCCTGTCCACCCTTATCCTACCGAGTCCACCCTTATCCTATCTTGTACATTCTTATCCAACCCTTTTGATCCTTATCATACCCTGTCCACCCTTATCCTACCCTGTCCGCCCTTATCCTACCCTGTCCACCCTTATCCTACCCTGTCCACCCTTATCCTACCCTGTCCACCCTTATCCTATTCTGTCCACCTTATCCCAAGTTTTTGTAAATATTTTGCTACTCGGATTTTAGCACTCTTAAATGCATTCATTCATTCATAAATACATATATGGGGGGGGGAGGGATGTCTTGCTACATTTCATTATTTAATATTGAATATAAATAAGATACGGTATTCATAAACCACAATTGTTACCATCAGAGATATAATGATTACATTCAATAATAGAATAGTAAATAAACAATATGACGTCATGGTAAACAACATTTCATTCAAAAGAAGTTGACATATCAGCTAAGGCGAAATTTTACAGATAAAGAATGTACATATAGTGGCATATCTGATTCACAACGGTACCTTAAAAGTTTAGCTGAACAAGGATCAAGTAGATATTATTGGTTTTTCTGTAAGAAAAAAAATTTAGGAGTGAGTTCTCTAGATTAAAAAGTAAATTGTGCCACTGGAGGTTGACTTGACATTACATTTACAGTTCCTTTAAAATGTTAGAAAGCTGTGAAATGTTAATTTATTACAATGTTTATACGCTTTTAGTGCATTTAAATATGTAAAATCTCATTTCTATTTTTGGGTTTGTAAATCTCCGGTTATTTGTCTATTCGACGCATACTATCTTTAAAAGGAGGTGGCAATAATGATGTCCAGGAGTGTTCCTGCTGTTTATTGCAATCTTCTAAGATTAAATTCACTTTTTCATCTTCCTAAAACGTCTTAATTCAATTTGAAAATTGTTGTGGTCTATTAATAAACATGTTCTGTGTTAATATTACGCATTGAGTTGTAAAATATAAAGGAACTGAAAACTCGATTCAAACTCTAGCTATTCTTCAAATCCTGTACAACCATTTGTTTCAAACTGAACATTTTGCCAGATAAAAAAGTTTTCACAATTGCAGGCATTTACAAGTTTTTAATGAATACAACAAAAAGAAAACAAACTTATTTTTTTATTTCAGTCAAATAGATTATCAAGTACAATAGGTGGCAACAGAGAAATGGACCAATTATACATGACGTCACAAGTGTAAAATATAACGAGGAATACAACATTGTTTACCGTGACGTCAGAATTCAGCTGTATTGAGAGTGTACAAATTCTACGTTGCCATCTTTCGTACTTGACAGTTAATTTTATTTCAGTTACTTTTTATTTAACGAAACATGACAGTTGGTGAATAGTTTAAAATGTCTTCTTCCATAATATTTCAAGTTGTTTATTAGCAAAGAGAATAATAAGAATTATTTTATGACATCCTTATTATAGTAAACTATATTTGAGTAAAGTTTTTTAATATAGATAAACTGCAAAAAGTTTTAAATATATAATACAGTATATGGAAGAAGGCATTCAAAACTATTCATCGACTGAATCATGTTTCGTGGGACACCCTGTAATAATAATATAAATAATGTTTGCTATAAATACTTTTAACTCGGTCATTTCCACGTAAAATTATAAAACTAATTACTATTATTAATTTTAGGTAAGTGTTATAGGACCGGCTAGTAAATGAGTAATTAAAAACCAGTATTATTTATGAATATTGAAATATGCGTGTTAATTTTTGTTCGTACAAAAGTCATAATTAAACATGGGAATTAAAAGACAATTTGAAAAAAGTTAGCTTTTCTACGATTGATGAATCGTATTACTCCTTTACAGGGGGCATTTAAAGGGGGGGGCCCTTTGTAAGTGGAATTATGGGGGGGCGGAGCTTGTTAACAATTACATGAGTTAGCAACTTACATGCATCGAAGACGATTTTTAAGTCTTCTTCAAATTCCAATATTTTTTCACACTCTGTATATTTTAACTATATAGTTAAAATTACAGTTACAGGGTTACCCACAAAGGATGATATTGCAAAGACGACTCAAAACTCTAAAATATGGATAATAATTAAGTCTTCTGCCTTTAACATATTCCTTAAAATGGCCTTTTTATTGATTGTCAATGAAAGAAAAAAGTTTTTAGTGGCAAGGAATCATAAATATTAGGAAACAGACATTACAAGTTCCGTACAGTCGCCATTTGTAGTCTCATTCTGTGTGGGACGTGGGTAACCAGAACCCTGTTTCTCATGGTTTAAAAACTTAACAACCTGCCAAGAGTAAAGTAGAGTTAAGAGGTTGCGTGATTTATTAATATATAAAAAAATAGCAATAGACCGCTGACACCTGCGCAGTTCACTAAATAACGATCATTGCGCTCCCAATCCTGCGCAGAAGACACGGATTCAAGTTCTGCGCAGCTCATTTCCACACAACAAAGATGGAGTCGTGGCGTCAACATTGATGCAAATTTATCCAAGAAAGCTATCGAGAACTTGGGTTTTCTACAGGTTTGTGACTAAACTTGATACAAATAATTGTTATTTAATTTATTTAATTTCAAATTTGTATATGAAACTTTTTTTCAGTTTAAAAATCTAAAATTGAAACGATAGTGTAATTCAAATATACCGTGATGGATATCAGTCAGTTTCTTGACGTCTCCTGTGACGTCGGGGATGAACCTCTTGAAAACCTGACAGAAGACGACATTGTTTTGATCGACGAACCGCCTCCAACTACGAATGGTAAACGAGGCCACTCCGGTGCTACCCGCCCCCCGCCGAAACGATCAAAACCCAACAAGAATCCGGGATTGACGAACATGAAATCTAATTTAACCGCGCAAGCCATGGGAATCCTCAACAACTCCAACCTAACCGTGAAAAAGATTCCCAGCCGGCCACCGGCCGGCAAACCAGTTCTGAAACAGATTTCAAAACCGGCTCAGCCTATAACATGGAAATATAAACAGTTAAGTGAGAATCTATACAATGCCGATATCAAGAAAGCAGATTTGTTGAAGGATTATGAGCCAGAGGTTTGCGTGTGCAAGGAGCCCCCCGAGGGTGAAATGGCGTGTGGTGAGGGATGTATCAATAGATCAACGTTCACGGAGTGTGATAAAGAACTTTGCACATTTAAGGAGCGTTGTAGTAATCAGAAAATACAACGCCGTCAGTATGCACCCGGGCTAGAAAGGTTTATGACGCAAAAGAAGGGTTGGGGTGTACGCGCACGTCAAGCATTATCTGCAGGTTCCTTAATTCTGGAGTACACAGGGGAGCTGTGTACTAGCCAGGAGTTTGAGAAGAGGATGTTGATGAGATACAAGGGGGATACACATCATTACTGTCTCGGGATGGACAGCAAGACGTTCATTGACGCGCACAGAGCAGGGTCGGAGTGCAGGTACAAATATATTTGTTTTTATGTTTGCACTGTCTGGGGTGTATACTTTTTTACTTCCTTTTTTCATGTATTGGAGATAATTTGGAAATCTCCTTGATGCACTAGGGTTAATATGAGTTCCAATTCTCAAAGCAAATTATCATCAAGAACATAATTATTTTATTTTTTGCTCTCAACACAGAAATGGGGTATGAAAGAGATATTGATTAAATAATCTTGGTAAATTCTTCTATGGATTACTAATTAATTGATAGATTGTTTCTCAAAAAAAAATAACTTGAAGAAACACGAAAAAATCTAAATGAGCCCTGAAATTAATTTTGGGTGTCCAAAGTTCTTCGTCTTCAAACTTTTATTAATCGTAAAAAAAATTAAAATCGGCTAATAATATGTACTTTTCTGTATTCTGACAAATTTCTTTCAAAAGAGGAGTTTGACAGACTTTGAAAAATTGCTTCCCTTTAAAAAAATTGTGATCATATTTACTTTCAGTGCTAGCCTTTTCAGATTCTTCACATTTTATCCTTTACTATTTTAATGTTTAAATTTTAATCTGATCAACAATATGGAAGAAATTTTTGTTTTCAATGTTAAAAATGTTTAATTCTTATGTTTTCTTTATCTTTTCCTGCCGCAGTAAGGCGAATTGCGCAAGTTAAAAATTATCCTTTTTTGTTCTAATTATAAACATCGATACCCAGTTCATACTTAATCAAACAACGCTTTTAAGGGTACCGTTTAAATTCGGGCATTGCCATCTTTGCCATGGAAGACCACTCGATATTACGCTTACAGTCTCTTAAAAAATTATAATTTATAAATATTTGTAGATTTGTGAACCATTCTTGTGATCCGAATTGTGAGATGGAAAAGTGGAACGTGAACGGGTTGTGGAGGATGGCGGTGTTCGCTAAGCGCGACATCCTGCCAGGGGAGGAGATCACGTACGACTACAATTTCTCCTTGTTCAACACAGACCAGGGCCAGGAGTGCAAGTGCGGGTCCCAAGATTGCCGCGGAGTTATCGGCGGCAAGGGCAAAGATTTCCTCATTACAGTCAATGACGATGCGATGTCGGCATCACCAAATCGTAAGATGTCGGTTGCCACGGACCCGACGGGGCAGGTGGCCGCAGACGAGCGTTGGTTTAAGTCCAAGGTGGTCAAGGAAGAGTTGGCCTTGATTGTAAAGATGGCGCCAGTTCCTCAGCAGCTTGAGGCTAAAACCCTCAAGTGCACTGTCTGCAACGAATGCTTGAATTTCAAGGCACAAGGACAGATTCAGAGACATCCAGAGCTAGGTGAGCAATGTGTTATCATATAAGTTTAACCCCTACACAAATCAAAGATTTAAAAACTACAAGTAAACCTTTCTTAATATTGTGCCAACACGCGTATTCTCATCGGTATACTTTTCTGATCAATAAGTAAAAGATTCCGTCACTTCTTTTCTTTTTAATTCTGAAAATTTTGTATTCATTCTTTAAGTACTGTAGCAAAAATCTGTAAGTCATTTCGAAAGATGATAAACTTTTTTTCAAAAGGAAGACATGAATATTTCTTTTGTTTTTGATCTGACATAGTATTTAACCCACCCCAAGCATATAACTTTTTTCAAATATAAAGGGTTGTGCACATAAATCGGCATGTTGATTCTTATTGCATGTAAATATTTTACACTAATCGGGAAGAAATTATTTTTGAAAAGGGACTGATTTTCGGCATCCGCTGCTATCTTTATTTATCTTTATTATAGAATTTTTCAATAATCTTATTGTAAAACTTCTTTCCCCTAATTTAAAAACGCCAATGTTTTGGGGTTAATCTGTAACATTGTACATTGTACATTGTACATTGTACATTGTACATTGTACATTGTACATTGTACATTGTACATTGTACATTGTACATTGTACATTGTTTCTAATTCCTCGACAGATATTTTTTGAAAATTTTGATTGATTGATTGATTGATTGATTGATTGACTTTTGTCTAGGTGTGATTATGTGCAACAAATGTCGGAAAGGATATGGTCAAGGAGGCTGGGAACGGGATCCAGAGGGAAATGACGAGTTCTGTCGATGGTGTAGTCAAGGAACTTTATCATATTCAAATTATTTATTTAATTATACTGGAAGAAAAGCTTTATCATATCCTAATTAATTATTAAATTTTCCTGGAAAAAAACTTTTCCGTAATCAAATTAAAAAATTATTTAAGTATCCTTCAAGAAAAAACTTGATCATATTCAAATTAATTAGTTAATTATTATGAAAGAAAAAATTATGTTATAAATCAGCCTTGAAGAAATTCAAATTATTTATATTATTATCCTTGATGATATGATATGATATGATATTTATATTAATTACTTAATTATCCGGGGGAAAACTTATATTCAAATGCAAAAATTAATTGATTATCCTTCAAGAAAATTGATTATATTTAAATTAATTATTTGAATATCCTGGAAGAAAAAACTTATCTTATTAAAGTTTTTTTTTTCATTAAAAGAGACGTGGAGTTATTTCTAGTTTAACCCTACATTTATTTCTAGTTATGTCTGATCAAGTATGAATTAGATATAAATGTTAATTTTGAATTCAGATTATTTCCAATAGTGGCTTCTCTTTATTTCTACTGGAGGAAAACATGTAGTAATTATCAGAATTAATGCCTTATAGAAAAACGACAGTATCTTCCACATTCTTGTTCAGATAAGGGTTTCAAGGGTAACGTTGTGAATCGGGTATTGTCATTTTTGCATATAGGGTCCCTTTAAATTACGCATACAGTCCCATTATTTCGTAGTTTATTGGATTTCACTAGACTATACTGGTTAACAATTGTTCCTGAAATATCGACTTGGTAAGGGAAAAATATTATGAAAATATATTCGATTATCTCCTCATATTTTTGTTAAGAAACCGAAAAAAGTTGAATTAAATATGATCTGGTGTAGGAGGCCAAATATATCTTTGTGATTTTTGTCCTAAAGCGTTCTGCAACAAGTGCCTGAAGTGGAATCTTGGAAGGTTAGTATTAACTTTTAATGTTCAGTTATTCAAGTTGAAATGAAATTTTGAATTTTGATTTCATAGTTTACAGTGCTAAGAATCCGGTGCTGAAAACTTTAGAATGGGATATCCTTAATTCAGATCGGTTAATTAATCTGGAGATTAATAACAAGAGGAGAACAAGCATTATTTAATCTGGAGATTAAGAAAGAGAGTGGATTAAGCATTAATCCCGATATCCACCATTCAAAAGTTCCCAGCTCGGAACATCAACAAAAGCCTGTTTACATACATTTTTTGCTCTTAAAATACGAATCTCGACTTTTAACTAATAAAAGGTTTTTTTAAAACTTTAAAACTATCTTAAAATTAAATTTAATGGATACTTAGATTTTAGAACTGTTTTTTCATATCAATACTCTTAATATCCATATTGTTACAATATCCTAAAATTTTCGCCCATTGGATTTGTTTTTGAAAAGGTTAACTTTTCTTGTAACTAAGCTAACGGGTTTTTGGTAAAAACAAGAAAATTAAAAATCATAACACTGAACTCAGGACAACTGCTTAACAAATGAAGTAAACACTTGCCTCAAACTATATATTTGAAACAAGAGCTGGGAAAGAATGGATAACCTTAATCCCAAGTACTTAATCCTGATATCCACTGTGGAAACTTTTAATTTTAGTCCTTAATCCACTCTTTTTCTCTCTAATTGGATATCCGTACATTATTTTCTCCGATGAGAGTGCAGGAATATAGTTCGTAAATTGTATTGACCAATGACATGAGAGAAATCCGCAATTTCTAACAAATAAAGTATTTGTAATTCGTTTTAGATTCGTTTTTATCCAATTTTAACTAATGAATTAATAAATAAATGGGTGAAAAATTTAGTGAATGCCCTTTCAGTCAAGAAAACGAACCAATCTGGCGTACCTAGAATCCAATTTGATGATCTAAATATCTAATCTCGAGCTTATGTTAGTCTCTAGATTAGCAAAAAACAGAAGATTATGCATTAGTCCTGATATCCACCATTCTAAAGTTCCCATCTCTGGTTTCACAGACCTTAAATAATTCAAAAAATTAATTTTGTTAAGGTTAAAAATATTTAAAAATCCCCCCCCCCTCCGCCATTTCTTCTAATGATCTCATTTTTTAAACCATTGCCTTAAAACACTGTTATTTGGCGACCCCTCTTTAACATCTAAAATTATTACTGTTTATTATCATTAGATACATGTTGGGGAACAAAAGTTTCAAGTTAAAACCTTATTTCAGCTTAGCATGGTAGCTTTAAAAACACATTTCTCCAAGCTTTGAAAATCATTCTCTCCCTGAACATGTTAAAATAATTTTGCAATTGTTTCAGGAAATACGTTCAGAATATCGAGGAGCAAGAAAAATGGAAGTGTCTGCTGTGCGACCCATCCTGTATACGTCGCGCACGCGCGGATTATTACGGTGTTTTCATGTACTACAAAAACAAGGCGGGGAAACAAGTCCTCAAGCCCAAGCAGGGAAAAGTCCTCAAAAACGGGACAAAAAGTCCTACAAAGGCCGGTAAATCTCTGAATTTTGTCCGGCCGAATCCTATCCGGCCGGTTCCAGGTATCCGGCCAATCATCAAGAACGGAGGAACTCATTTTGTCGGAAATGGGCGCTTACCGGCTGTACGACCACCAATCAACGGAAATTATAAAAAACACTATGTAGATTCAATGCTTCTGGAAGCTGATAGAGCTGCAAACAAACTACGATCAATGATCAATGATATTCGGAAATCATGGTCAACCAATGCTGACCGTGACGAGAAAACCGTTGTCCTTGCCACGCAGAAAATCCGGGAAGCATTTGCAAACTCCAAGGTCAACCTGGACACTGCCGACAAGAAGGTAGTTGACATTTATAGACTCAACATGGATGAAGCAGATATTAGAGATATCGAGCCGGTCTTAGAGGTGAAAGGAAGCGCTGAAGAAGCCAAAATATTTGCCAAATCTGATGTTATCGATGATATAGTCATAGAAACTGTTGAAACCGTTCCTGATCTTCCTTTTCCACTTGATGAAGAGGAGGAGGAAGTAGAAGAGATTAAAGAAGAAGAAGCTGAAGATAAAATCAAGCAGACAGAAGAGTCGAAAGAAGATGGAATACTTGACATGAGTATTGAAGAACTGGAAGAAGGGGAAGATCCTGAATTAAAAAACAAGAATGAAAAAGATCCTCCTGAAAATGCGTCAGAGAAAACATCTACGGATGATTTGGAAGAAATTAACACATCTATACCCGACCCCTTAGAAATAAATGATGAAAACAATAAAACAGAAATGGAAGATTCCAGTGAAGCTTCAACTGTCCCTGAAAAGGAAACTGATTCAAAGAAATCGGCTTTAGGTCGTCTTCAGATAAAATCTTCTGAAGAAGATAGTTTTCATGTTGTTGAAGACGGTCAAGATGCTGCTGAAAAAGATATTGATTACCCAAGAGATGCGTTAGCAGACAAAACTGCTCCTGATGAAGATATTGAGCTTGCAGAAGAGGTTACAGAGGATCACAAAGTAAATCCTGAAACTCAATCTGAACTAAACGAACTTATTGATAATAAAGATGTAGAAGAAAAGGAGACTAATGAAGAAGAAAAGGAGACTCATAAGGATGAAAAGGAGACTCATAAGGATGAAAAGGAGACTAATGAGGATGAAAAGGAGACTAATGAGGATGAAAATGAGACTAATAAGGATGAAAAGGAGACTGGGGAGGAAAAAAAGGAGACTGGGGAGGAAGAAAAGGAGACAGGGGAGGAAGTAAAGGAGACAAATAAGGAAGTAAAGGAGAACGGAGAAGAAAGTAATGAGTGTCAGGAAGAGGTAAAAGGTGTAAAAAGCGAAGATAAAGCAGGAGTTGAAACTGAACCAATTAAAAAGATTGAAATCGAAGAGGAACAGTCCAAGGAATCAACAAATGACGATGATAAGGAAAACGAGAATGAACATGTTAAAGAAAATTGAAACTAGTACCTGACATTTTGGATTGTATCTTTTGAAAATTAAAAATTTGAACCTCTAACACTATGAAGGGGAAGATAGTGGAAACCACTTCAGTAAAGGTGTCCATCTCAAACTTTCAGTGGCATTTATTACCTTGATCGAATTAACTTTGAATTTTGTTTGTTGTTTTTAGTCATCCAGAAGTTGCAATATAAGCTTGTTAAAGAAATTTAGCTTTTTCTTTAAATCTGGATATTTTCAATTCAAAGCTTGTATACGTCCCCACTCACACTCATTTTTCTTGCTCTTTCCCCCCATTTTTCTTGTAAAGTAGTTGGTCATCTTCCTTTTTTATCAGGAAAACTTGAGAAAGTAACTTATTGTAAATTAGTGTAACCTGTGTATTTGATAGTTAATTTATTTTGATTTTACGCCATTAACGCCATGTATATCTTATTCATGCTGACTAGTCGCTGAATGTGCATCTTAGTACAGAATAAACTCTACATTTCTCTAGTATCTACATTTATATTTATATACACATTAAGTAGTCTTCTCTGTATGTCAGTTTGTCTGATCTTAGCTCATGAACCCCTGGACTTTGGAAAACCACGGAAATGTTCTTAGCTTGGTTTTGATTTAAGTTGAATTGATCCACTTTTATAAGGAACTTAATATTTACGATGACGCGTGGGTAAACGGCAGGAGTTAAGTATTGAGTATCCTGGACAGCGCCGGGTTCCCAATCTAGTATTACAAAAAATTTCGTGGATTTTCAAAATTTTCAAAAATTTAATGAAGATCGAATTTTGATGGAGACAAATATTTAAAATTTCAATCATTCATAAACCTTCCCTGGGGTCCCTAGATGTCCCACAAAAAATTTGGGCCCGATCGGTTCAGCCGTTTTGACGTTTATTGGACACAAACAGACAAGCCAAATTTATTTAGTTATCAATATGATGTAGGGAAAATACGAATTTAGCGTGCTTCCTTACAAAAAGGATGAAATAAAATCTTCTTCTTAAATAAAATTCAACTTTAAATTAAATTCAGGTTATTTGCCGTACGCCGTACTTGAATCAACGAACTAATTTAAAAATTAAGATGAATTTGATTTTTAAATCTCGTCATTGTTAAGAATCAATCTGGAAGCCGGACTTCAAAAATCTGCGAGTTATCGTCTAAAAATCTGTGAGAGTCTCATATATTGTCTCATAAAGCGAAAACAAGCCAAACAGGAAGCAGTTAATCTATCGAGGTCATCAAAAAAATTCTCCAAAAAGTTTAGGATATTATCCTAAAAATTTGAAATCAACTTTATTATGACTTCTGCTTTGTTTCAAAGCTTATTTGATCTAGAAATAGCCATTGAAATAAGACAAGTACACAAACGTTTCATAATATTACCTATAACATTATTATTTTGGCACGACGTGCTTTAAAGTTTTTAGACTTAAATTTTATCAATATCTCGAAGGTCCTCACCTTTTCAGATTATATTTTGTCCTTCGCTAAAGCTCGGGACAAAATATAATCTAGAAAGGCTTCTCGATAAAGAGAAAATTTCTGTCCAAAAGCTTTATAACACTGCAAACCAAAATAACAGTGTTATAAATAATTAATGAAACATGGAAAATCAAGTCACGTTTCGTATAGGAAACCAATAAGCAGTTATACCACCAACCTTTTTGTCTCTTAAAAGATTTTAGCACGCATTTTGAAAACTTTTTTATTTATTGTTGTATTTCTATTTGATCTTAATGTAGTTTTATTTATTTTTATTGTATTTTTATTATATTTTGCAGGTAATTACGAGGATGAAACAGACAGAGCTTCGGTATTAGTCTAAATTTTACTATTTATTATATAAGGAATTAAACACCTGCCTACAACTCTAATTTTCTAATCCATGTAGGGTGTATCATTAATTATGGAAATCGACAAGAAGTGTATCAAAATAAGTTTGTACGTCTTAAGAACTCTTCAAAATGGGATCTGTCTGCTCTCCCTGTCCTGTATCTTTAAATTTGACCGAAGTTATAAAACATTTAAACCATTTAGCTGTTAATTTGAATGTAGACAAATTTCTCAATATATCCGTCAATTTTCAATACTAACCTTTGAAATAATGTTCAAAAATAGCAAGAGCTTATTCACCATGTTGTGAACATCAGCTTTTTAGGCAAGCGTTAAAATTCCTGTAAAACTATATGTTTCATTTTAAGATATATAGAAATTTTTTTTTGGAGATTTTTACCAGTTGGGATTAAACCTACTGGACAATTAAATATATGGTTTTTATAATATGGAGCAGCTTTAATGTATGTCGCCTAAAAAGTGCTTAATTATTTTTTTCGAAAGAAAAATTACATAATTGAGACCTTTTAAACTGCAGGAATGATAAGACGACATTTAAACAATATGTTGCGTATTTGATGTTGTTTAAAAAAATAGTGTTACCAGTAGCTTACTAGTCTTTTTAAGTGAATGGGTCTGTGAACACTGCAAAATTGCTGTTCATGTTAATTGACATTTTAAAATCATAATTTTAGTTTAACAGTCTTCTTTCTTTTCCAGTTTTATGGGTACCTGTGTATTTTTTGTGATTTCTACAGTGATGACCCAAAAACTCTGAAATAGGAAGACGACCTATAGAATAAGTCCAATGAGCATGAGACACCGCAATTGTGCAGTGTAAACAAACCTACCCATTTCATTAAAATATTAGTTTTAAGTTCTAGCGAAACTAATGCTTTCAGACAGCTTTAAGTACGGTTAAGTATTCTTGTAATGTCGTCTTCCTATTCCATCGTTATCTGTTATGCATAGAACGGTTTGGTTTCTAGATAAAATCTGCCGGAAGCTTAAAATCCAGATCTAGTAGTGTTCCAGCCAGAGATAGGAAAACGTTTGCTACTCCTAAACCACCTTCAGGTATCCTAGTAGCAAGATTATGTTTTTACTAGATTTGGTTTGGTTTGTCGTCTTCAAATAATATATTAAAAGGATATCAGACAAAGCTCTAATGGATACTGTTGTGAATGGGACATGGAAGAGTATCATGACATTACACCTTTTATTGGAAGAAAGATGTTATGCCTGCTAAAACTGAAAAAAAAATTTTCAAAGTAAAACGCATCTCGTTCTTATAAATTCTTAACTGGGTATTTACTGTTTTGGAAACTAAGATAAAGAGTCATGAATCATAAATAAATTTGGGAATAACCACTTGGTAAATTTTTAAAGGGATCACGACTATCAAATTGTAGATATTTTTGCAGTTTGAGTTTTTTCCTGTGAAACTAAAATTGGCATTTTCTCAATAGTGATGTTAAAATTATTTTCTAGATTTTAAACTAACAACAAAGTTGAAACGAGCTGACACAATGACGGATATATTGGGGCCTAAAAGGATTAAACTCAAACGATCTGGAACTTTTGTTGGTAGAATTTAAGTCAAATATTGCTTTGCCATTTTCATTGGACCAAAAACATCTAATTTTTAATTAAATCTTCTATTTTTAGTATAAGAAAAAACTGTACTATTTTACGCTCCCTAACGCTTACGATATTTACCGGGGGGGNGATGTCTCCCTAAATATCCCAGCGTGGAGGAAGTCAACTCAAGTCTATTCTATTAATGATTAGGTCATTATAATGGCAAATCAACTTTTGATTTTTCAGCTTAACAAAAAGCTTGTTTTGTTTTAGAATTGGCTTATGGCAGAATCCATATCATTGAATATATATTTACAATTAGATTTATGAAAATTAATCAATTATATTAAAATGTTTGTGTGTGTGTTAGTACTAACCTTTTGTCCTGGTTTGTTTACAATGGAGTTACATTTTCCATTTTTAGATTTTTGGATTGTTTATCCCTTAGACGGATTATTTTATTAGTTTAATTCGTTTTGAACGCTCCTATTAAAAGGGCCACAAAAATCTGCTTCAGAAACAAAAAATACACAAATTGAAATTAACTCCCTTGTTTGTTTTGTTTGTTTGTTTACTAACAATAACATGCATGTTGTTGTTCTGTTCAGGGGATACTAGATCGACGAGTTCAGCAATAAGGCGGCAGCCATCTATCAGATATGGTAGTACATCGGGTAATTAATCCCTTTTCCTCCTTTTATTCCCCCCCCCCACTTCCTTTTTTATTCTCCCCCATCATACTTGTCTTTCCTTATGCTATCTACCCCTTATCATGTTTTTTCTCTAAGCTGTGATAGTGTTAATGTGCAGCGGCTAGAACAGGCTTATGTCTGAGCACCATGAACTTTTTATATTTTGTATATATATATATATCTTCCAATATATTCATGTAGAAGTTATGATTTTAAAATGTATCGTATACCAGCACTACCAGTGCTAACAATGCAGAATTTTCAAATTATTTTTTTCGCTTATTTTTATGCTAAAACTTTATGAATCATTCAGATATCAGGAAATTTTTTTATAATCTCTCTTTTTTCAATAGTTTTTTTTTTGCAGTTTTTGGTTGATATTCTGCCCCTTGGATCTGGATCCGTGGATCCGCATATTCTTGCGGATCCGGATCCAGGAAGCCAAAATCTTGGGGATCCTAAGCACTAACGTCTATAATAGCATTTTTCCCCCCATAAATAGTTAGATGAAAATCTAATATTTTAAAGTTGCTAGCTGTAAGCTGTCTTCGTTAATTTTCACCTAACATTTTTGTAAATTCAATGTTGTGTACTGAACTTCTCTTTGCAGAGTGAAGTCTAAATTTCGTAGAAGCTCGGGTCTAGCTTTTATCTTTAAGTTGAAGCTTCCGGGGTTTTTAATAAATGATCCACAATGGTCCTATTGAGAAGCTTTTTTCGATGGAGCAAAGGTACCCGGAGTCTGGACTGCTTTCCGAGATAATTATTATTATTATTATTTTCGTTTTCATTATTATCATTATTTTAGGTGGCCAGGCCGGGGCCGTGGATGAAGAAAGTTTTATTCAAGCATTTGAAGAAGTTAAAAAGGTAAAAATATGGATACTGGACGTGGTCTGGATGAGGAGTTAAATAAAATCCATACAACACTCTCCAAACATGCAGCTGATTGGAAACTAAGAATTGAGGTCAACCATATTCCCTTTACTATATTTATTAAAAAAGTGCATCATCCTGCGGGCTATATATATATTATATATATATAAAGATTGTCTGTCTAGGTTTTTTTCAGTCTGTTTGTGTCCGAAAAAAATTCAAAACCGATAATTTTTGTGAAAAATCGCATTACCTCAGGAAGTTTCATTGTATAAAAAATATTGCAGTTCATACAAATTTGTATGTACTGCTGTAGACACTTTTGATTTTTATTCTCTTGATGCAGGATATTCCGTAATTTCTCTGTTGTGTTATTGTTTGAACGCAAAATTGGCTGTTCACGTTCGCGATATTAAATTAATCTGTAGATTAACAAAGAGATCAAGCTTTGATCTCGATATCCAGAATACAAGAGTTCCCAGCTCTAGCTTCTTGTGTTAAGGCTTTATGCATGATGCGCTCCCTGGTAATCGCTGGAGCCGGTCAATTCGACGAGTTCAACATCAGTCTTAAGGGTCTGGAGATGCCATTCGAGTCCTGCGTTAAAGATCTTAGATCACAGGTTGGAATAACATATATGAATTAAAGTAACTGACGGAGGAAAATGAATTAAATTAGAAATCCTTTTTTTATTCTGATAACTGTTAAAAAAACTTTCTTACTTAGGTAACAAAATTTTAGTGTTTCTAAACTTATTCGACAGTGTCAGGCACCTCAGACCAAAAACCGGTTTCCCTAAATTTTAAATTTAGTTTGGTATGGTCTTAAGTTTGAGAATTAAAAAGGCTAGGAATCAGATTCAATAACGATTTAACTCAAACCAACCCTCAGAATTCGTTGCCTCTCTGTTGAATTATTAATAATTTATTGTTAACTCTTTAATTTCTTTTCCTTTGATTTGTTCAGTAATAGTGACAATACCCAATATGATGTAGAATAATTCTCTTAGTCCTTTTTTCTTAATTATTGTCACTAATAATTAGATTTATTAGTGTCAATGAGCCTTGGAAATATTTGAGACCGATATGTCAAATGGGACAGTTACAAATACTAAACTTGGCGATATTTCTAGAGAGAATATAAAGACGACAATCATTCTAATGTTAATTTCTGAATAATGGAATTGAGTCTTTGTAACAAACTCTGATGAAGTATGTTAGATCAAATAATCCAATTAGAATAAATATTTAGATCTGAACATAATCCAAGTTTTAAAACTCAAAGGTTTTCACCATTAGGTTGCAAAGATAAAGTGATTAAAAATTTGAGTTTGTGTTAAAGAATTTATGATTAAGGTTGTTAGAGAATGTTGTATAACAATTGCCTTCCTCTCCCAACAGATAAAGCATAAGGTAGTAATTAATTTGTTTTTAAGAGAAAAATGCTAAGAATTGAGATGGAAACGTATATTTATAATAATAAGCTTTTAGTTTACAATATTCAGACGAAATATAAGATTTTATATTTAATACGATCTACAATAGAAATCTTCAATTTAACTTGAATTTATTTGTTGATAACCAGCAGAAAAAGGTAACTTGAGGGGATTTATTCTTCAAACCAAATTGTTCAGTAGATAATAGCTTTATAATTCTTCAAGTTAAACCTTTCACTCTTTAAATTGTTACATCTGAAAACTTTGTAATGGTGGATATCAAGATTAATGCTAAAACTCCTGGTTTTACTAATCCCGAGATTATTTAAATACGCATTCGATATCCAAGAAAGAAGTTAAAAATTTAACCAATCAGCGTGTAATGTTACGATGCACCCTTTAACTTTAAAAACCGGTTTTGATTACTGGTTTAGATGGTGTCTTATCAATTGAACTAAACAGCGAATGAACGAACGTAAGTTTTGGATTAATGTATATTAAAACTAACTTTCAAAATTACATTAGTCCTAAAGTATGATTTTGAATAATTTCGTATTAACATAATTAAAATTACATTTGTTTAAATGCTGTAAAAGCGGGCTTGTGAACAGCTGACTTTAATTCAATCGGATATTAGTTCAATCGATATAGCATTGTATCTGTAATTGTTATCAAACGCAACTTTTATACAGTAGGGATATCCAAAAAGAGGATTAAGAATAAAATCAAAAATGTGTACATTGGATAATCAGATTAAGCGATCGTGATTAAGGATATCTCATTCTAAAGTTTTCAGCTCTTGATGATCTGTTAGGACTACACATTATCATTTTTATCCCTTTAAAGCTTAGTTTTTCCATACTTTCTCTAGACAGTTCAAATCTGTTTCAGTTCGGAATTTATGGCGTGTTTTATTTTATTATTATTTATTTATTATTTGTTCGTTACAATTTTTTTGGTTAATCTGATTTTGTCATTCTAGAAAATTATGCATGCTAGCTGTTTTAACTCTTCTCAACGTTAGCTATCCTAGTTCTTAGAAGTTTAGAACTAAGATTAAAAATAATTTTTAGGTTGACAGATTTTTAGAGTTTCTGCTTCCAAGCCTCATCAATTTGATACAGAACAGTGCCAAGGTAAAATTAGGATAAACAATTTTATTTTCATGCGAGAGGTTAAAACTTATGAGAGTTGTGAGTTGTACTCCTGCCTGCGGCCTTCGTTAAAGAATACATCAAGATTATTTCATCTCGTTTAAGAATTTCCATTATTACATTTTTTTCCTCATAAGATTATCATGATCTGTAATTGGTTAAAAATGCAAACATATCGGTGATCTGACCAATGAATGCTAATTGCGTTGTGAGGATAGAATGAGTTTTACTCATTTCTTCAAAATTAATGGTTTCAACTTGTTAGAGTTACAATTGTTGTATCATTTATGGTACTTTCGAAGTAAACAAGTGACCCTCCAGTTTAAAGAGTTGCATGTCCGACGGTTTTACACCGGTATATTTCGTCTGAGAAGAATTTACGAACCGATAAAGATTGGGTTTCTGTACACTTAGTGAGTTGTGGATTTAAGTGGCAGAGAAAAGGGCCGTAATTGTCAAAATGTTTAACATTTTTATAAAGAAAAAAATCCGATTTAAGGGTACCTTTCTGAATCGGACAGGCAACACTTTAATCGAGGTTTACTTGAAATTACGTGGACAGTCCCTTTCAGTAAATTTTGTTTTAGGTGATGGCTACTAGTGGTATTGTTTGTATTCGGTTTATTATACAGAATTCAGTCAGTACACGCTTTGTTCCCATAATATGTCAACATGTATCCAGTAGATCAAAGGAAATCAGGTATTATTGGGGGTATACATTTTTAACCCCCCCCCCCCCATTTTTTTATGTCAGAAGAGATAAAATGCATAAAGAAGGGAAAAGGGCTTGTTCTGAAAAGGGGGGGGGTAGTTTTTCAACGATATATATATATATATATTTGTAGGGTATTTGGCTGGGATAGAATACAGTGTGACCCTTAAAAAAATTGGAATAGAAAGACGACACATAAGATAGGTTAAATTCCGTCTTTCCATTCCGTAGTTTTAGGGGTCTGACTATTGACTGTGATAAAAAGATTTTTTTTTTTACTTTTTTACCAACTAAAAACAGTTTTTGACGGAATAGTTTATTGTAGACACAAACATTGAAAATATAAGTTCAAATATTATTGTGAAAAAGAACAGCGTGACAATGGATATTAATATTGTAATTAAGGCGGTATATTTGTGAGTTTCTGGACCAGCTTCTCCACACGTGGCCAACGCACTCTCTAGAAAAACACGTGGCATTGCTGCAGGTACAATTTAGTTATGGCTTGGGCATTTTTCACGGATAATTAATTACAAAGATTTCTCTTAATGTTTATATATACGTGGTTAAAATGCCTCTTTATTGGTTGAGATTTTCTTTTAAAATCTCCCATAAAAACATGAAGAAAAAAATACTAAATAGAATTATTATTAAATCTGGAAAACGTGCTTTGCAAATCATTGACAATATTTCCATAGCTCATTTCGTATTTTGGAATTATTTAATTTTAACCACTGGCCAGGTTCAGAAAATATTTGATAATGAAAAAAATTTATTTCAGGAAGCAATCAAAAAGGGGATTTCTGATGCAGATGCCGAAGCAAGAACATTCGCAAGAAAGTAAGATAATGTTATCATTAGTAATGTTGAATCGTCTACGCGCTTCATCCCCGCTACTGAACGTCTGACCTATAAACCTTCTGATCTACTAGAATATCCGACCTACGAGGATACGACAGCTGTTTATTTTTGTACTATTTCTGGGCCGAGCACTGTGGCTAGGGCGCTGCGTACACATGTGTAAAACAACATGCGAATAGTTCAGAAGTTTAGTATAGTGGATGTACGTAGGTCGAAAGATGCACAATCGTCTTATTACTTCCAAGTCCTTTTCAATTGCTTTAAGATAATGACACAAATGACAAGAAATGATTATTTTCTAAACAAAAATAATCTGAACAAAATGTAGGTAAAAAATAGATACTCCGATAGGGTATGATTGGAAAGTCTCGAATTTTAAAACAACCTTTAATAATGTTAAATCAATTAAAATATATATTTTGTTAAGAGCGTACTGGGGGTTTGCTGATCACTTCAAAGATCAAGCTGAAAACCTGCTTCAGAGTTTAGATTATTCTTACAAAAAAATATTACAGGTTAGTTTTTAGAGGGCTCTTTTTTGGACTTCGAAGCTTAATTTTATGCTTCTTTTATTCTGATTACTTTTTTTACTTCAAAAATCAACAAGTTAAATGCATTTGGATGGTTATTTTTCAACTAAAGTTAAGAAATGTCTGAATCCAAGAGCAAAACAATCAATAAAAAATTATATTGTAGACTACATCTCTGGACTCAGGGGCGTATTAATTAATGTAAAGGGGAGGAGCTTATAAATTGCGGAGGCCTGAAAACCCCCATAGAAACCATAGATTTCACTGATCCAATGTGGGACTGCGTCCCAATAGCCCCCCCCCCCTTCCTCTCCTGTATACGCCTCTGCGTATTTAAAGTTTTAAATAAACTTATTTTCCCTAATCTTCAATTTACACCTTTTTTGTACAGGGTGAAATGTCTAACTCTAGCTCATCTAACTCCTTAAACTTAATGGGAGGAGGAGTGGATCGGGGAGTGCGTGGAGTTGTGAGATCTAGACAGAGTTCTGTCACAGGATCAACGGAGAACCTGGATACTCCGATGGCTCCGGTAATCTTTCTCCAACATTAAATAGAAAAGTTTTGAATAGACGGGATTTGGTTTAACTAGTTGTAGCTGTGTCACTTATTTCTCCCGTATGGTAGTCAAATAAAATGATTTTCCTGGCATAGTTTAAAAATTACCGAATTTTTTCCGTGATAATCTTTTCCTTAAACCAGTTGTTGACACCACCGGTTCAAGTCTTTTCGCAATCATAAATTTTCAACTTATCAAAATCCATCTGAAACGTCGCCCACTTCTTTTAAAAGACTTCTAGGTTAACGCTTTAAATATGTCGCTTGTACTATTCATTTATAGGTGCGCTACGGCTCTGCAACCCTTGGTCGGAAAGGAGGCGGAATTCCTTCTGGAATATCTAGCGGAATTCCTTCTTTATCCAGCGGAATCCCTAAATGGAGTTCACCAGCCAAGGGAGATGGTACGCCTGACATCATGACAAGATCAACTCTAGTCAGACAACGTGTGTTGCTTGGTTTTATTTTTGTTTTTTTCTACTAACATTCGGATATATTGGTGATGGTGTATTGTCATTAAAGGGACTTGTGTTTTTATTTATTGAGGGAAATGCCCGATTCACAACGGTACTCTGGAAACCTTGATCTGATCAATATTATTGATGGTTTCGTCATTTTTCTAGCTTTAAAAGTGACAATTTCCTCCACTGTTACAGAGTAAATACAATTTAAGAATCAATTTTCGAAAATAAAATCTGTTGATGTCTTATTTACTTGATCAGACGACGTTTTTAAGGCTATCGTTGTGAATCAGGCATGCCACTTTTTTTAAATTATGGGTCATTTAAAATTAGCACGACACTTCCTTAAAGATTGGTTAATATCCAGTCGATACTATCACTAGATGGAATTTTTTCTAATACATGAGTCAAAAGCCCTGATAATTCGCCTCAAACTCTAATTTCTTATCTCCCATATCTTTGAAACCTTAACTTTGACTTATTTATCTAAGTCTAAGTTAAACAAATTTTCAGTTAAAAACATCAGATTGAAAAGATATTTTGATTAGATAATTGGGATTTGAGGTTTTGGTCTGCTGAATATATGAATAATATTCAAGAATTAATTTTTTTACATTTTTTATTTATTTGCTGGTGACAAATACAGTAGTGGTTTAATTTTCTTGAAGTTAGAAGAGTTGGGTTGGAACCAGGAATACCAGGGTTAGAAATATCCTGGAGCAGGGTTGGGTTGGTTCCGGGATTACTAGATCCAGGAGTATCCCGTAGGGTTGGGTTGGATCCAGAGTTACTAGGTATAGAAATATCCTCGAGTAAGATGGGGTTGAACCATGGTTACTAGGTCTTAACGTATCCCGGAGATGGATTCTGTTGAGTTCAGTATAGGCTAAACCAGATTATCGTTTAGAAGTAACCAAAGAAAGGTTGGAAGAAAGGTTGGGTTGGTTCTAGGGATACTAGGCCCAGGAGTATCCTAGAGAAGGGTTGGGTTGGTTCCAGGATAGGTTAAACTAGATTATTGTCTAGAAGTATCCCGGAGAAGGATTGGGTTGGTTCCAGGGATACTAAGATTAACCAGATCATATACTAGCGGATCTATACAGCGTGAGATAAAGAACAGCTTAGCTACAGCTTACCCTATTACTTCAATCAGATTGGTCAAACAGATTTTCAAATTGAAAATTATAATGTAAAAAAAAGTAAGTTTGAAGATTAACAATCATTAACCAAAACAAGATAGAATCTAAATTGAAGAAACCGAATGCATCTAGCCCTGGTTATTACAGGGTGGTCAGCCTTAAGCTATTTTTTGACCATTTTGATTGTTAATGATTGATAATTATTTGGATAAATTAGTTACAATGAAGAGTAAAGATAGACGCGACCCTTGTATGTCATATTGGATAGGACACGGAACTGATAAAATTCGTATTTTCACAATTTATTCTTATATATTCAGGGAAGGGGAGTTTAATAAGAGAAAAAAGCAATCTGAGTGATAAAAGTGAGTTGAGAATTGAAATTGCTTTATGTTGTCTTTTTTTGCCGCATGGATGATTTTGTTAGTTTTTTATCTTTACTGTGCAGTGTACTGTTCTCATTTTAAATTGGTTGTAAAGGAACAATTGCCTCAAACTTAAATTTGCTAGTCCTTGTATCTTTGCAACATGATGTGTTTTGATAATTCAAAGGACATTTAGTTACTTCATCAGGTTGCAAAAATGAGGGTTAAAAAATTTGAGTTTGACTGGGTGAATTGTTTTAAAATGAAAAGAAATGCATTCAAGGTAAATTCAAGCACGATTTTAGTTTATTCTTTATTTTTATTTGCTTTTTTCATTATGCTCCATACTTTAGGGCTTTTGTTTTGTAGAAATATTGGATATTAATTTTATTATTTATCAGTTCGAACTGGGCTTGGAGATAGTTTGGAAGATTTTATAAAATTGGAAGGTTATTTAATATCCTCGCTTTATTGCTTCCTCATTTTCCAACCAATATGTTGGGAAATATTTTTAAAAGATTGTACGAAGAAATAGTTCTCCGAGTCTGTACTCAAGAATTGTTTCTAAAGACTGTATTGAATATTGTTTTCAAGACTGAAGCAAGATATATTTCCAAAGACTGTACTGAGAACTATTTTCCAAAAACTGTACTGAGAACTATTTTCCAAAAACTGTACTGAGTACTACTTTCCAAAAACTGTACTGAGAACTACTTTCCAAAGACTGTAATGAGAACTATTTTCTAAAAACTGTACTGAGAACTATTTTCCAAAAACTGTACTGAGAACTATTTTCCAAAAACTGTATTGAGAACTATTTTCCAAAAACTGTACTGAAAACTATTTTCCAAAAACTGCACTGAGAACTATTTTCCAAAAACTGTACTGAGAACTGATTTTTCAAAGACTGTACTGAGAACTATTTTCCAAAAACTGTACTGAGAACTGATTTTCAAAGACTGTACTGAGAACTATTTTCAAGACAGTTCTTTTAGAAATTCAAAGAATTTATTAAAGACTGTTTTCCTAAGACACTGAAAACTCACAAGACGGCCTGGACTAAATCAGTTTTTAATACTAACAGTAATATTATTAATCCGTTTCAGCTTTAAAATATGAAGTGCTCGTTAGATGTTTAAAGTATCTGTAAAAGATATTTTGGTTTTAAGAAGTTCGGATTGGCTGAGGGGAAGGGGGGGGGGATTTGATGTAGATATAACCCACTAACATTTAGTTTTATTTAAAGGTTCAGTTGAAGAATTTTTGTTAAGCTTTCCAGCACAAATTACTTAATGCTTTTATTGAATCTTGTTTTCAATACCTCTGTAGTAAATAGTAAATCCTTCCTAACCATCCTTGCTAAATCGGAATTTAACTCTATGTACGGATTTTCATAATTGTATGCAGTAAATTTAATTTAATTATGAATAGAGAGTCCTGTAAATTGTACTAGTTGTTTATACTCAAAATTTAATTGTCTTTCCAGAAACATTGAATAGTGGTTTAAATCCTTTTATAAGTTAATCATGATTCATCCTAAACCCTCTCTATTCGTTATCACTCCTTTGAAATTTAAATATTTATTTAGACAGGCAAATTTACATTAATTTTACTAAAAAATTCTATGGTTTGAAGAAAAGCCGTACATAATACAACTGGTTGGTACAGAAGAGTAATAAAGCTGATTTTGCAAGGATAGTTCTGACCTAAACCTGTGTGCAGTGTTGTATGTTTCAGCTTCGATGACCGGAAGTCCTATTCACTCCCCGGCTGGGCGCAGTAACAGCGCTATAGATTCGAGCGCTGCCCGGCGCGCTAGTGTGCGCCAGCAGTACTCACAGCGGGGCAGGCTGGGTATGTTACCCGGCGCCAGTCTACGTAAGTTAGGGGGTCTCAGCCATTCTGGGGGCGGGGGGGGGGGGGGTAATTGATCAAATCTAACAAAATAAAATAAAAAATATTTTGAATTTTTAAAAACTTTTTTATGTAATTAAAAAAAATGGCTGAGGCTCTTATTTCACATTTTTTTTTGCTCATGTAGCACATTTAGACCTTGTATTGTGTTATTCTAGCTGACAAAGAGTCTTGTAAGTAATTTTTTTAGTTGATTCCAGCATGATCCTGTTGTACAATATGTTGTACATATTTGTTAAACTTTCATTTCTGATAATTTTCATTTGGTAGTTTCACAAGTTTTTAAATTTAGATTTTTTTAAACTCACAATTTAATTTTGTTACACTTTATTCAAGGAATTCATTTATTATGTGAAACCATATTCAGGACAAATTAAGTTTTAAGGCTAAAGTTTCTTTGTTATGATTAACTATTTAGAAACTGATAAAACAAAATTTAATATTTCTATTTTTAAAACAGGAATGTCTTGCGGCATGTCAAAATTCTTTTATTTATTTTTATTTTTAAGCGTTTTTTAATTTTTACCAAATTACTGCTTTATATAAAAACAATTTTTTCTATTCTTATTTTACCTTAAACCTTAATTTTGGAATTAAAAAAATAAAAATAATGGAATTTTTTTTAAGCCCGGCCCCGTAAGTCTTCAGATGGGGGCCCTGGACTACCCCTGGGAACCCCTGACAGAGGAGCTGCTAGGTCTACTAGAAAACCTGGAGGAGTCTCACAGTCACAGGTAGTAGAGGGGGAGTCTAGAAGTGGNGTTTGTCCTTTTAATACTACCCCAAAACTTGTTTTATTTTACATGATATGATGACCCATAGCTAATACAATAGTTGTAATATATTTGTTATCATAAAACTAATGGAAGAACAATCAATGTTAGCTTTGTTTGAAAATTTTAATTATTCACTCCGAATATGTTATTCAAAGGATTGAAGATTCAAAATGAAATGAATAAAAAAAATTGAAAAGTAGGATCTCAAGTGAAAATAATTCTCGTTTTTCAAAAGTTTGTTTATATTTAAAAAGGATTAGTGCATTTTGCTGTTGGAAAAATAATAAAGTTTTAAAAAATAATGAATTATTTTTTTCAGCCTGGCAGTCGATCCGCCTCCCCCTCCTCTCTCAAATCCTATCAAACATACTTTGACACCGTTGGAAGCCCGAACTATGCCTCGTCAACGGTAGGACACACTTTTATATAAATATTTTTTTCTCATCTGGATCATTTTTTAGCACTTAACCTCGCCACAATCACTTAGTTTTTTTGGGTGGGCAACATATTTTTTAATTATAAAAGGTTTTGGTTTTTTAACTTATTCAATTTAACAAGTCTATCTTTTATGCGTTAAAAACTGCTTGGGTTAAAACCATGGTATAACAAGTTCTAAGTACTAATAAATGGCAACAAATCAAAAATGAAAGGAGAAAAAGATAATAAAAAATCTTTCCATTATTTTAGGACATTTTTCCATTTTTTTGGGTTAAATTTCAGACATTTTTTGGTGATGGTTTCCATTAATTGTTAGGTTGGGCGGGCTGCTGGTAGAAAACGGTCAGGTATCCCCCGCAGTACTGGAACATCGAGAGAAACCTCTCCACAAAGATTTGGTGCTACACCCACGACCCGGGGATTGGTCCGACCAGGAGCACGACCTCCAGTTAAACCGACAAACATGGAGAAGATACTGCGCCAGTCAAGAGAGGCGGAGTCAGCCCTTGCTGATGCCCTGGTTAGTTGCAACCCATGCCATCTTGGATATGGATAAACACGTGACATGTCCGCCATTTTAAATCTTATTTCATATGACATTTCCGTCATTTTAGATCTTAATATTTGTTACATGTCCGCCATTTTGAATCTTATCATTAGTGCAAATCTTAGTCATGTGACATGTCCGCCATTTTAAATCTATTTTAAATTTTAGCACACGTGACATGTCCGCCATTTTAAATGCTAGCACATTGTCCTTAACTAAACTTTAATATGAATAGAATAGTTTAAAAGCATTTTAATCACATAAGCATTATTAAAAAGATTAATTTTGAAGATCGCGACAATTATTGTTGTGTAAAATGGGGTTTCAAACATAAAACAAAATATTTTCTTTTTCTGTCCCTTCACTTAGTTTCACTGTAAAAGCACACAATTGGTGTAGTGGCATGGTGGTGGAAATCAAGGGAGGGGGGTGATTCAATCATGGTCTCCTATTCACCCATTGATTTCAGAGCCCCGACTCCCCCGAGCTCAAGTTTCCTGATCCTATTCAAGGATTCCTCACCAACTTAGAGTCTTCATACTATGTAAGTCCCAGAAATGGCAATCCTTCTCTCCTTACCCTATCCTCTTACCATCTCATTCATTCTCTTAACTAGTGTGGGGCATTGCATTTGATTTCATATATTTTTAAAGACTTTTTTGAATTTTAAAAAGATTCCACAAAATTTTGAGAAGTTTAAAAATTTTAAAACTTTTTTTCATAACATTTGCTTTTCCTACTCTTTATAAAATTTGAACCCTGGGAGAAGATATTTGCACGAGCAAACTAAAAATCGAACCAAAAAACCATCGTTAAATTGTACAATGTACATACTGTAAGAAAAGCAAATATTTAGAAAAAGACTGTTTTGAAATTTGTAAAACTTTTAAAAATTTTGTCGAATTAAAAGTTGACGAAGTACAAACCTTAAATCATCTGTCAAGACTACTCTTAGCCCTCAAGTTCGTGCAGATATGCCTGCTCTTGTTGTCTTAAGGGTAAATTGATAACTAATTTACTCCCCCCCCCCCTACCCCCCACTTCTTGGATTTTATGACCCACTGGCCCTGGAGGAAGAAGTTTGTTCTTCTTTTACTTTATCCTCTAAAGCTGCATTTTTCTTCCTAACTCTCTATCCCTTTTCAACATTGAACCTCGGTATTTTGATATTAAGTTAAACCCTTCAAACTACTTTTTATTATGACTCCGCTGCATTAAATGTAGAATAGTAGATTAGAGATATGTTTACAGGAAGCATCATTGTTTGTGAATAGAGTTTTTAGATTTTTCATTGATTGGAACTCCTTATATTTTATACAATACTTAGCAATCCGTTAGTCGAAGAAGAGGTATAATTCAAGCCCATAAAATTACCCTTGAGTCACAAAATGACTTAATCCTAGCAACACAAAACTAGATTCAATCTCTGCAATTTAGCAGTTAATCTTTTGATAAAACTAAAGAAAAATTTACTGGTAAAGCGAGAAAACGAGGCTTTGAGCTAAGGGGAATTTTTATAACCTAATCGCTAATCAGTGGTGAAAATCGTGCCAATCAATTTCAAATTCAAATCTATCAATCCTTTTTCCCCAATTTTCACAAAACCCTCTTCCTAACTTTTCTAATTGCGATTTAAATATTCTCAATGGTTTTCTTATGGTTTTCTTGTAAATAAATGATATGTTCAAATGTTGTTTTCAAGAGAACAATGTTGTCTCCTCTGGCTATATATTTTCGAAAAACGATAGCAGAAATGGACAGAGGGGGGGGGAGAAATGAGACTTATCAATTCAGTTCCAGTTTCTGTGTCAGTTTGGCTGAAAACGCAAATATTTTCGCTCCATTTGGAACAGGAAAATAATGAGGGTGGTGATATTTCAAAAATATATACCCTAAACTAACTTTCCTGGTTTTAGGGTTTGCATGATAATTAATATTAGCACTTGGTTCTAATCAGTGCTTAGGATTCATTTAATTTTGACGCGGATCCGGAACCTGGATCCGCACTGGAAAAAATGGATCCGGATCCAAATCCGTATCTGGATACGGATCCGGATCCAGGTCATTTCGTTAAGATTTACTGATTTTTTATCCTAAAACTTGATGAACTATTCAGAAATGAAGAAATTTTTATAATCTCTTTTTTTCAAAAGTTCAGAGTTGGGTTTTAGGAGTAAAAAAGGTTATTTTTGTAGTTTTTGGTTGATATTTTACCCCTTGGATCTGGATCCGTGGATCCGCATATTTTTGCGGGTCCGAATCCGGATCCGGATCCAGGAAGCCAAAATCTTGCAAATCTAACGGATCCGGATCCTAAGCACTGGTTTTAATTAAGTACATAAATAATAATTCACAGTTTACTCATGCATGCTGAAAAAGTACACAGTTTGTTAGGTTGTTTTAACCTTTTTATTAACTTTCAAGTTTTAAATGTGACTGAAAGTGTTCTTTCAATTGATTTTATTTATTTATTAGATGTCCATGTTTTTCTTACTTACGCTGTATTTTATTTGTCATTTCTCTGCTAAAGTGACTGAGGCATTTTTTACTTATAAGAAGCAATGGAAAAATTTGCAGAATACTTTTCCAAGTCAGGAAAACGACGACGGTATCTTTAACATTTTGATAAGATTAAGTTTTCAAGGGTACCGTTGTTAATTGGGCATTACTAGCTTTGCATGGAGGATCACTTGAAACTATCCTTACAGTCCTTTTAAGCGCTTATTGTCCGATCTAAACTATTTTTTCACAATTTTGAAAAGAAATCTTTGTCAAATTAATAAACATTATGAACTCAAAACGTCACGATCAAATAAATGCAAAATAATCACAATACGTTTTTTGTTTTTAAGTCTCAAGAAACAATTGTCTTAAAACTTTAGAATGAAATTGCATTCAAATTATTGTTTCTATCTTCTGCCAACTTACGTTTTATAGATTTTTTTTTCGTTTTCTAAAAGTGTTTTTTGTGATTTAAATTTATAATAATTTAACTTATGACGAAAAACTCAATAAATTTTTTAAGACAAATATTTTTTGGGACATCAGCCAAACACTTTCTTCGACAGTGTTGTCCTTATGGTGTGTTTTGTTTTTTATTTTTAGTTAATTAGTTTGTATTTCCCCAACGACTTTTCTGAAAAGAAAATTATTTGCGCAACTTATCGATCAAAATGAAAACTTAATTAGTTTTTCCCTTAAACTTAATATGATTATAATGAACCTAGATATAAAAATGGAAAGATACTTTTTTGATCGTTTTCCCGTCGCATGTCATATTTGAACCAAACTTTGAATTAAAAACAGTCCCATTAATATTGTGCTATCGTAGAAATCTCCACGGAAGCGGAGCAACAACGGTCCCTTCGACATCCTCGACAATTCGGACGAAAGTGAGACTTCCAGCCTTTGCTCAGAGAAATCTTTCGACTACGGTCGACCTCGGCCCTCTGACGTAAGTATTTTTTAGGATTTTATCTCAGCTGATGAATATTTTTGAAAAATCCGCGAAAAATTCAGAAAAAAATCCGCGTCAATAATGAATTTATAGAACTATACAAGTCCTAAGAGACTGGTTTGTTTAGCTTGGATCCCGTGAGCGTCTTTACGGACCTGCGTCCGAGGTGTATACTCAGGTCGGAGGGAGATACAGCTTTTTACAGTGTTTCCTTCTAAACATGATCACTGGTTCTATAATCGGATCTTTTGCAGTCTGTACTTTTAATATATTTTCAAAACTTGGCATTTGCTTCAAAAACTTTTTAGGTTGGGTCAAAAACAACATGTTCTGATGTTTTTATTACATAATTATTTATGTTATCTCAAGAAATCTGTAATTTTCTATTTTTCAAGAAATTATCATGTTTTTTGGGACACAGTGTACATAGTTCTAAAGGGTTTATGAGACAACCTATTCTAAACTTAGTGCTAGTAGCTAATGTAGAACACCCCTGAATGGTGTGGATTGCAGTAAAATGAGATAAAACAACTTAATTAAAGGGAGTGAAAGCGTAATTTCAATTCATACTTGATCAAACAAAGGTTTTAAGTGTACCGTTGTGAATTGCCTCTTATGTAGGGTTACTTAAAATTACGCTTACAGTCCCTTTTTAGGGATTATTCATGATTAAAAAAGAGATTTTTTTACAAGATCTTGGGTTTTTTGCAGATAAATCTGGTTTTTATTGTTTTCTAATTCTAATAATCTAGAATATTTTACATAAAATAGATTTATTTTTTCTACCATGCATTATCCCTTGCAAAAAAAAATTTTAATCTTTTTAATTCTTTTGTAATAGATTATTTGCAACGATTTTACCAATGAAAACATTTGAATCGTTATTAATTTTAATTCATCATTATAATTCTGAGTATATTCATGTTTCAAACTAGTACATATAAAGCAGAGCAGTGCAATTGTTCTGTACAACGTGTATCTGTACACGCAGTACAAGAAAAGAGTGAGCAAAACACCATCGGATTATGCTGCATGGGTCCTTTTTTTATAAAACTTGTCTGAATTATGAAAGATAGTGTGAGATAACCTTACCCTGTAAAATCTTAGGTTTGTTATCCCTTCTTTACTTTTTATAACCGAGCAGAGCTTTAGACTTTTAAATTGATGCAACTTATTTAAATCGATTAAAATTTAAAACTTTCGTTCAAATTTAACTCAGACCTTTAACTTGCAGAAGAGATAAATCGATCCCTTATTAGTTTACAGTTCGGAGGTTTACTAATAAGAGTTATTAAATCTATTTATATTAACTCAACTCGCCTCCAGAACTTATGAATGAAAGGAATTAATCGGCCTCGATTTTAAGTAAGTTTGTTCAATTTAAAAGTTGCAATCTTTAAATTCATTATTTATGTTTAGGACATTTCTGAGATTATTGCTAATTGTGCTTCCACACATTGGGCTGATCGAAAAGATGGGCTTATAGGTAACTTTTTTATTTTACAGCCGTCGTTGCATAATGCATATATCAATATTCAATGAAGGCGACACTATTTTGATTTATATCAAGCTTTTATAGTGCATAGATATACATGAACTGGGAAACAAGACAAGCTGTCAATTAAAAAAACTTTGCTTTAATTACTTGTAACTTGTAATTCTAAAAAGCTTGTTAACAATCAAAACTTAAATAAAAGAGTCGAATTATACTGTTAATTTAAAATGATTTAAAGCCCAAAGTGTCCCTTCATCCAATTCACGATTTAATCTTCATTGTATTAATATAATCGCCGACCACTGTATTTGTATTATGTTTTGTTGTAAAAACAAATCGTTATTCATTTGAGATAACTAAGGGGCATTTTTCATCTGTTTTAAAGAAAAGGGGTTTTATGGTACATATACCTTAATACTGAAATTGTTATCTAGGTTTACAGAGCTATTTCCGGGACGGACGAATGCTGTCCGGGACAGAGCTGAGACGAGTTACTGAGATTTTCACTAAAATGTTTATGGATGCCCACACAAAGGTAATGTTAGCAATGTTTTTATCCTTCCTAAAAAATGAAAGTTTCTAAAAGTAAGTTTCTGATAAATATTTGGATATGATTGATGATGATGATGGATATGGTGGATATTGTGGATATGACGGAATGATGGATTTTGATGATGGATTTTGATGATGGATGATGATGATCGATGATGATGATCGATGATGATGATGGATATGAGGCATTCTATTCATATACTTGTCTGTTTGTTTTGTATCCAATAAACGTCTAAACGGCTGAACCAATCGGGCCCAAATTTTGTATGGGACATCACGTGACCCCAGGGAAGGTTTATTGACGAGGAAAATTTCAAAAATTTGCCTGCCAACAAAATTCGATTTACATAAAATTTTGAAAATCTACGACAAAGAGAAAATTTTCACAATTGAAAAAAGTCTTGAGTACACATATAATATGTCTTAACGAAGAAAAACTGAATTACCAAATAATTGAAAAATACACTTTTTTGGTAACACAACATTTCTTCTTCGCAAAACAGTAATTACGAACCCAACTACGAAAAAAAAAAAACATTTTAAAAAAATTGATACAAAAAATATTATTGTTAACATTTGACTTTCTAGGTGTTTGCTCTTTTTCTGGAGACCCTCTGTGAGTTGGTGAGCAGTCACAAGGCCGACCTCTACGACTGGTTGTACGTCCTCCTTACAAGGTATTACCTTACACAATCAGTTTGCTGTGATTTAGGAATTAAAAGTTGGGTTGTGATCTGCTGGGGAGCGTGGTGCACAAGATCAACCGAACCCTGGACGTGGTGAGAGAGAGCTTTAACTACGAGGAACAGCTGATTATTATATTCAAATATATTACTGATCAAACTCAAACTCCAAACAGTAAGGTAATATCCCTAAAGATAGAAACAAAAGTGTACAAAGAAAAATTATTAAGGGGGAGGAGGGTGAGTTTGACCAATTTGAAAACATTTGGGAATCCTGTCTTTATTTTTTGAGGAATCTGAAAGAAATTTTGCATATGGGCATCATTTGCCCATATGCAAAATTTCATTAGATTCCTCAAACCCACCCTCCCCTTTTAATTTAACCATGCATGTAGGTAATATATTGAAGCACTTCGCTCAAATATACCTTTATGTATTTATTTATATGTTAGCTATAGCTGGAAAACACATGGGTGGGGTCACATCTAGGCTAAACAAATTTTGGAAACTTTTGGAAATTTCATGGGCAATGCTAATTTCTTAATTTAATACCAAGCGCGGGTAAACGGTGGGAGTAAATATTGACTATGAACAATAATGTAAACCATGGCAATACCGAGTGTTCCTGCTAGTAAATGTATAAATTTGGCTTGTCTGGTTTTTTAGTCACAGAGCCCCTTGGATGGTCATTGGTCGAAATTTAATAAATGAAGAAATTCGGAAATCCGCCAATGTTATGCTTTGCGAGGAAAAAATGCATTAACTAATATTAACTAACATTATTACCAGAAAAATTCCGATTTGTTGGTTCAAAGTTTCGTCAAGGCTAACAATTTATCTTTAAAAAAAGAAGGTATAATTATATTTATTTTTTACTTTGGAAGGACATTCTTTTTTATTTTAGGTTAAGCTGGCAACTTTATACTACTTGAAATCTTTAATTACTCTAGTTGAGAGTGCAGACATTCCAAATAATAAGGTCAATTATTAATTTTATTTTATTATTATCAAAATTAATTTAAATATTAATATCAATCTGAATATTCTAATCAATTAATATAAATCTCAAGATTATTCTTGATTGTAATCTACATATTATTCTCATTAATAATAATCTTAATATTATCGCAATATTATTCTTAATATTAATCTCAATATTATTCTTAATATTTATCTCAATATTAATCTCAATACTAATCTTAATATTAATCTCAATATTATTCTTAATATTTATCTTAATTTAAATCTAAATATTAATCTCAATATTAATCTCAATATATATCTCAATTTTAATCTAAATATTATTATCAATATTATTCTTAANATAGGTAATTTGGCATGAGGAATTCATTTCTGAGGTCAAAATAAATATTCGAGCATTCTGACCGGCGCGCTAGTAGCCGGCAGTTACATTATGGGTCATCTTCCCGCATATTTTACATGTTGTCAATGTAATATACGATAATTTCAGAATCTCCGAGTATGAAATGTTTTAAATAAACGAGATACGCCTAAAATAACCCATTTTTTGTGCACTAACTCTTAACAAGCTTTTATTTTTCAAAATTTTGTAATTTTTACTTTGCGCTTTTCTAAAGGTTTTAAACTTTGAGAATTTCAACAATGTCAGTTATGATTTTATCCTTGTTCAAATTATTTCGTTTTTTTGGGTCGTATACAACCATAATTTCTTTCAGGTTCAAACGTTAGCATAGTGTAAGAAAATGCAACTATTTATTCTAAACATTGGCACTTCTTAATTCAAATCAAATTATGACCCTGGCAGAAGATACATGCTAAAAACAACCCATATACGATGCAAAACTATTGTAAAAACGAAAGTTATGTAACGATCGTTTTTCCATTTTAAAATTTGTTTTATTAAAGCCTAAAGGGACTGTTCACTTATTTTGGGGTAATTTCAGGGTAAACAAAACAGCCTATTCGCTGTTGATTGGTAATAGTCTTAATTTTCAAAGACAATTGTGGCCGGAGAAAAATCTGATTTTTCGTTCTGAATTTGAGCTGAAAGGGAGGGTCCCTCTCTAAAGACACTATTTGACGTTTTTTAATTGTTTTCTAAAAACGATTAATATAACACTAGTTCAAAGGGAGGTTGATGATAACAAATATACGAATTAAACCTTTATTTATTCTAATTGTTTAGGAGAGCTGCCACGCTGTCCCTGGCCTCGATGTTTAACACCCATACACCACAGATGACAGAGTTGTTGAGGAAACTGCCACAAATGTATCAGGTCAGTGTTATTTACTTCATTTATATTTTCATTTATTTTGAATTTATTTTGAATTTATTTTGAGTATATTTTTTCAATTTTTTTTTTCATTTATTTTGATGTTTTTTGTTTAACTTTAGGACATAGCAAGGGATGTCATTGAAAATAAGGTATTGTTTGTTTTTTTTATTTATAATTTTCTGTTACTTGATTCTAAAGAAAAAATTAGATATGAGGCTTTTAAATAATGAATCTTCTGCATCAGGACAATGTTGGAGAAATACTGGAGAAAAACGGCGCCGATTCCCCGTTGAAGATGACCGGTCCATCGCCGATGAAACCGCGGAGTCTTCAACCGCCGCACACTGGCGGGAGGACGAGGATTACTAGTCCGCTTAAACCAATTCATCCTGATGAAAGCGAAAATATGAACCCAGATGAGGTAATTATGATCCCTTAAGGGACAATAAATTCATTTTTCTATCGGCTATTTTTTTATGTCCTCTATATCTGTCCAATCTTATTTCCACGGAATGATGGTTGATCTTTTATATATTTATTTATTATTTATGTATTGTAATCTTTTAAAGAAAAAGAACTTAAACCGCTGAATTAATTTGTTGCTTAAGGTGAACAAATCTTTGAGATTGACCGCCAACGCGATTCAGAACTATTCGTTTGACCGCACAGATAAGATGCGAATAGATATGATGCCAGACGAAAAAGATAGCGGCATAAGTCAGGTAGTGCAATTTAAAATTTTTGATTTTTACATTTTAAGTATCGAATTTTGTATTTCAAATTTCAATTCTGCCAACATCTAAATTTACTTCTTGAGGAATCCGAAATCTTGAAATGTGATCAATGCAATGACACATAAAGATACAACGTAAAATCAGGTCCCATTAAACCTCGAATAAAATCAAGATGGGTAATCACTATCCAAAAATACAATAAACAATGTTCACACAATATACATTACTTAGTACAATTACATGCATGGAGATAGTGTAATTTTGTGGCAATTAATATTTATAAAGTAGTCAAAATGTATGATAAAGTAATTTTAGTATGTTACTTAGATAAAAATGTGCAATGCAAAATTGTAAATAATAATTGTAAATACTTATTTACTCTTTTCCGGAAGTTGTTACTTACTTACTCACTTAATATTAATAACAATACGTATATATTATTATTTACATTTGTTACTTCCAGGTGTATGATGGTGGATTGAATATTGAAGAGAAGCTTGCAGCACTCGAATTAGAACGCCTTGAAGGACGAGTTTCAAATGGACGATCGGGTATAATTCGTCCGCCAGCGGCCATGGACGATATGCTTTACGGCAGTAATGACAGCACTTCCCGAGGTAACAAACAGATTTAAAATCCATAATGGAGGAATTACTTATTTCAAAATTAAGTTTTTTTCGTTTTTTTTCTTGGTCATAAAAGCAATTTTGTTGACTTTATAAAAAAAAGAATTTATAAAAATGTTTAGCTTACGCTTTTCGGTCCCTTCCCCGGAACTTGGCAATGGGCGTGGTTATGGGAGTTACCCGCCCAGTCAGGGAAAGAAATGTACATAAGCCCCGCCCTCTTCGTAAAGCAATTGCTATGGGCGTGGCGTATGGGAAGGGCGGGGAAACTTCTCCTACAGGTCAGAGTGTGCAGACTAACCAAACCCTATTTTATTCAATAAAACTTAACTATCCCAGTTTTGTTCATCTGAACTAAACCATTTTAGTTTTGTTCATCTAAACTAAACCAAACCCAGTTTTGTTCATCTGAACTAAACTATAATCTCAGTTTTGTTCATCTGAACTAAACTATATCAGTTTTGTTTATCTGAACTATATCCCAACAAGTTTTGTTCATCTGAAATAAACTATCTCAGTTTTGTTCATCTGAACTAAACTATATCAGTTTTGTTTATCTGAACTATATCCCAACAAGTTTTGTTCATCTGAACTAAACTATCTCAGTTTTGTTTATCTGAACTAAATGCCAACAGTTTTGTTCATCTGAACTTATCAAAACCAGCTTTGTTAAAACTTCGAATTGTATAATACATAAACAAAAATTGAACTAAACCAAACCAGCTGTGTTCATCTGAGCTAAACCAAACCAGTTTTGCTCACCTGAACTGAGCAAACCCAAGCCAATTTTGTCTTACCCGAACTAAACCAACCGATTTGTTCCTAAGCAAACTAGTAAAAATCATACAATCTAAACAAGTTTATTTATTAAAGAGATGGGCTAAATGTTTGATGTATACCTTTTTACCTCTAAAATAAATCAACCTATTTATGTTCATCCGAACTATCCATTTATCCCAACTCTATTTATCCAGTATCTTTCCCCTTGATATTTTATAGCGCTCAAATTTTGTGTTTACTAATTTCAGTTATCAATGTAATTCCTTCTAAACCTGTGTGTACAGTTTCTTCTTAATTTCTTTCTTTTCATTTCTTTTCAGTCAGTAGAAAATTATTTTTATAGTTTTTTATTATAATTTAGTAAAAACAGATTATTTGAATTTATTCAGAAGGCGATCTCATTCTCCTTTGTGGGAATCGATCCTGAAGTTTTAACTGATAAAATGATAAAATTTTAAGTTTTAACCATTAAAAAATCGGCAAATTGGTCTTCAGATTTACATTTTTATCGTCTGTTTCTTATTAATTATTTTATTATATGGATTCTTTAGGATACATTTATTTTCATTCATAAGTTTTGTTTTATATAATTTATTTTACTGTCAAATTTTCAACATTTGGCCGGATTAATTTTGAGGGAAAGTTTAGAAGTAGAAAAAAAAATTTAAGTTTAATTTTTGCCTTTAAAGATTTTGGAAAATGATACTCGTAAAAAAATTCTTCTAGTTCTTTGTGTTTAGTTAAAATTTTTGTTCCTTAACTTTTGTATTTATTTTTTTTACCCCCCCCCCTCTATCTCATATTTAATTAAAACCATCTCAATTCTCAATCAATTTCCTTTTCATCGATTATTAGATTTTAAGTTGAATTTTATTGGCAATGTTATATACATATATTTTATATGTATATAATATTTTTTCTGTTTTGAAATATAAACTCATTGATTTAAGTTGGATGCAATGGTATTTTCAATACTTATTTTTTGTTTTATTTCATAAATAAATAATTACTGACTTACGTACTTGATTACACGCTGTGAAGATTTTAATATTTGAATCCCAGGGTGTTGAGAGAAGAGCCTGTATGACTCAGTTGATTAAGATTGCGAGGAATGGATCAAATCCAGCTCTTTTAGATCAATTCAGGTACTAGATCAATTTACTTATTAGATCAATTCAGGTACTAGATCAATTTAAAACCAAGTTTGATAGAATGAAAAGTTTAACCTCAAATGGTAATCTTTTTGATTTTTTTATAGAACATTTCTTGTAATTAAAAAAAGTTATACACGCCACGCAAGCATTCTTATCACGACGGTAACGGGGGGTGGGGGGGTAAAAAAGTATATTTCCTTAGTACTTGGTTTTTTGTAGGTCTGTACTTCGTGTACTACTGGAGAACCTAGAGGATGAGGATGGGAATACAAGAGCTCTTGTGTTCGGTGTACTCACAGAAATGCTAAAGCAGGTTTGAACTTTTTTTTTTTTTTTTTTTAAGGCAACCTAACTTTGCAAGATCGAAGACACGTAATTTTGGTCTTTTCTCAAAAGTTTAGATACTGCGATAAAAATGAAATTTTGCGATAAACATTAAATTTTAAAAAGATCAGTCAAACATATTCTTGGATAACGGGGTTTGTTTTATTTAAGAAAATATAATTGATTGAAGTGACATTTATAAATTATCATGTCCGATTCACAACGGTATCCTGTAAACCATCAAGAACTATTTTTTGACTGAACTGATCTGATTATTTTCAATTGTGGTTTTCTCAATATTAGTGACAATCGGATTGATGCTGCAGAAATATTGAAGGAAAGGAATTCTAAGAATGTTCTTAGGCTCCCGGTCCTTGATCCCTAATCCCTAATCCGCGGTTTCTTGATCCTTGATCCCTGATTTGAACTGAATTTTTTAATAACATATTTATGAATACCTCTGATTCATTTATTTTTAGGAGAGTTTGCAGTCTGGGTTCCAGGGCTTTACAGAGCTGGTCATTCTCAAGGAAAATATTAGATTATTCACAATCATATTTTTTAAATCATATTTTATTGCATTTTCTATAATCATAAAGTTACACGAAACAGATGAGACTTATATGTCGACCTGAAATTGGATTAAGTGATAAACTTGAGACTACTAAAGATCCATATTTTATTGAGAACTAGAGTTTAAGTTTCAAATATCATAAAATATCAATATTGGTTTTCTACAGGTTCTGCAAGCGCACAAGGACTCCGAAAAAGATGTAAGTCCCCCCCCCCCTCCCCACACATTAACTTATTTATTGAATTGTAACAATTTTCATTAACTTGATTCTTAATTAAGTTCACAGTCTGGATAAAGGTTAGAGCACAACCTTACACAATTATGAAGACATTTCAAAAGAATTAATTTAAATGTCTTCATTTGTAAATCTGTTGAAGTTGCTTTGTTAGAAAATAGCATAATTTACCCAGATAGTCCGCAAACTATTTACACTCATGAAGGGACTGGTGTCATGTTTCCAAGTGACAGGCCTTGCCCGATTCACAACAGTACTCTAAAACATTTGTCTGGCGAAAGTGGGGACACGCTTGCTTTTCATCTGAAAATAGATTTTTTTCCTTTCTGTAATATTTTTAAAAAAGGGAAAATTTAATTTCTTCAAGAAATAAAAATGATAATATCTTACTTTTTTTCTCAGATAAAGATTAATAGTTGTTGTACCGTTGTGATCTGGGCATGCAATATACTAAATGGAGTGCCACTTGATATTACGTCCATTTAACCCAATATAGTTAATGAGAGAGGTTGCAAGAACTAATTTTGTACTCTCGTGTCTGATCTGTCAACCCCGTGAATCATTATTTTAATTCCTTGCTAAATATTCCAAGATAAAATCAGTAAACAGAATTCAAAACTTCTGCTGATGCTTTTTAACCTTTTTTACACACGCCGTTCATCTTGTTCATCACAGATTATCTGTAGATTGTTCACAGCTTTTACAGCTTTCACAGTTAAAGTACAGTACTGTAAGTAATTCGTTGTTTTTCATCAAACCAATAAATAAAATAAAAATATTGTACTGCAAAATGCCTAAATACGTGTAATAATAATACTACGAATTATGTATTTTAGTTCTTTAACTCCATGTGTTTTGCTGCTGATACTAGCGTCTTAGTGTACATAAACATAAAATTTGTTGAACAGTTGTTAATGTAAATATTTGTAATGAAAAATCTGTATATTTCTTAAAGATAAAATGTATCATATATCCGATACCAAATGTATGTATTTTACAATGCACAATTGCTGTGTTTTTTCACAGTTTTATGGTTACCACTGTAATACAATATTTAATAATTTACTTCAAGAACTTGATTGTGATGTTTTCTTGAAGGTTGTGCGAGCAGCTGAAAGCTGTGCTGCTACAATGGCCGGAGTCCTTCCACCAGAGATGGTCGTTAGAGTTCTTAATCCAATTATTAAAACTGGAGACTTTCCGGTCAATCAGGTAATTAGCAGTGCAGTTAGTCAGTTAACCTGAGAAAGAATTATATTTTAGAAAATTAAAAAAAATATATATCCTGTAGTAGTTTAGTCACCGTTATATTTTGGTTAGTTAGAAAATAATAAAAATGTTTATTAACCTAGGCTGCCATAAAGATGTTAACAAAGCTAGTAGAGAAGCAAACTCCTGAAAGTATTTGCCAGCATCTATCTGATGTCATGCCAGGACTTCTCAAGGTAATTGTAATTAAACTAGTAATTCAAGTTATTTGTTTGAAAGGAATGTGTTAAGTAATTTGAAGTTTCTTTCCATATAAAGAGTGGTTTGTCCAATTCAGAAGGGTAACCTTATAACATTTGTCTAATCAAAAAATCAAAACTTAAAAATATGCATTTTTTTACCAATACCTGAGAGTTTTTTTTACAGATTTAATTTTTGTCAAAAGTAATATCTAAAAATTTGCGTTTTTAGCGCAGAAGTATATTTTTGTAGATGAACTTGATGTCGATGTCTATGTCGATAATGTTGTAGAAAAGATAACGATTTTCATGTTGTAAAGGTTAATATTTGAAATGTATCTGATATATTGTATAGGCGTATGATAATGTTGAATCAAGTGTGCGTAAAGCTGCAGTTTTCTGTATTGTTGCTTTACATCAGTTAGTAGGAGAGGATTCATTACAGGTATTCATTCACTCATTCACTCATTCATTCATTTTTAAATTGATTCCTTTATTCATTCATTCTTTCAGTCATTTATTTTTAAAATTGATTCATTTATTCATTCATTCTTTTGTTTGTTTCTTTATTGATATATTCGCCTATTTATTGTTTAACTCATCCTATCATTGATTTATTCATTCAATGATAATCAAGTAAATGCCTTACTCCCATAAGTATTAGTCCAGATACAAGCTCTGTATCCGTCAGAATCTGTTGTGCAGATACAACTCGCTCTAGAACTCAATGTTCTACAATAATATTTAAGTCTGTTTCAATCTAGATACGACGCTATATATATTCTTCAATGGGTATCGTACAGATACAACTCGCTCTCGAACTTGCTTGTCCGATCAATAATACTTCCGTCTGTATCAATCCAGATACGACGCTATATGTATTCTTTGGTATCTATCTTTCAAGATATAACTTGATATAACTTGATATAACTTGATGGCTCTAGCACTTGATGTAATACCTTAGTTTAGTATGTACATTCCTTTCTGTATTTCCTAGTCTATATCTATTAATCCAGATACAACTCAGGTCCCTATCGTTCGCTACACCAGGATGGATTACTCTTATTACCGTAATCAAGCTGAGTCTTATTGCAACTAATGTATATTTTGAGTTTTATTGTACTGGTTAAATTAATTAACGTAATTAATCCAAATTGTAATGCATGTAATGGTAAGGACCGATAGGTTTTACGTAGTTATTAACAAGAGTAGTTAGGTTACAGGTAATGTACAACGTAAGATGTATAGTTGTGTTCAGGTTTATAAATATGGGGTTTAATACGATATTTTTTACAATAATAATATGTTAGATTAATATTTTCAATTCCGTAGCCCCACCTGGACTGCCTGAACGGAAGCAAGATGAAGTTACTCTCCTTGTACATCAAGCGGGCCCAGGCTCAGTCTACCCAGACAAGTCCTAGGCTTACTCCCTCCTGACCTAGGTTAGAATATATCTATAGAAATTCTTTTTTCTGATTTGATAAAAAGAACCTGCTCCCTAGCTTGGGAGTTTAGTTTCTCTACACTGAACCTAGAAGAACTGGTTCCCCAATCAAAAATTTAAGGCAACTCGGTAAACGGGTTTATTAACTATGATCGGAAATACAAACAAACAAATAGAGATTACTACATGCCCAATTAATGCTACTTATTTAATCGCTTTGCTGAAAAGTAATCATCGTGTCTTATCACTCATAAAAAATGTCTTAGAGTAAAGGTATGAAGTTGCAAATCATGTTTGTTAATATCAGAATTTTTCAAGGCCCGCTCATTAGAATTAAAATTAGACCGATAACTTATGTTTTGGAAGATTTAAAAAATGACTGAAAGTAAATTGTAAAAGTGTTTTAAAAAAAATCTAATTGTTTAAAAAACACGTGACACTGGTTTTTATTTGCATTTTTCATTTTTTCTAAAATGTTAGAAAGTTATATGCTATTTTTTAAAAAGATTTAACACATAACGTCCTTTCGACCGTCCTGTACTATACCCTGAATACCCTACTCATCAAGAAACTAATATTTTGTCAGAAAATAATTTAAAAAAAAAAAAAAAAGCTTGCCTGAAATTTCACATCAAAGAGAAAATTTCCCTTAAAAAATGTTAAAACACTGCGAACCAAATAACATTGTTATAAAAAGTTGGGTTTTTTTTAGATGAAAAATGTAAAATTAACTTATATTTCAGGTCCCCTGTCCAGGAATATTTGACAGAATAAAAACACAGGAAAATGTGCCGCCATCTTTATTTTGTGGATTTTCTCTGCTCATTAACGGCAGATTATCTAGAAAAAAAAGAAGTTGCGGCATTGTCGCAAATGAGCATTTGCTTGAACATGATTGATCCAATGCAGGACTTGATGCCATAAATTCTATGCATTTCTAGTGATGTAAAATGCATACAGTGATTATACAGTTAAGTTTATTCATGCGGTAGTGATGTACACTATGGAGTTTACAGATTTGAAATTTACTCTGGTAGTTCTTGTTTAATATTAACATGTTTTTGTTTGTTTTCAGGATTCTTTTTTAAACATTTTACTGTCTCTAAAATTAAGCTGTATGTAAAGTTTAATCGCTGCACTAGCCAACATAATATTAACATAATTTAATCAAAACTTTGATATTTTTCGATTCCTAAACATTATTTTAATTTCTAACCTAGCTGATATGTATTATTCAAGTCGCATATACATCTTAGTCCTTGAATAATTCAAATCTTTTTTGACAGCATTTGTTTCTTTGTTTAATCAATGACTATAAATTCATGCTTAATACCGCTAACCAACCTTATTTTTAAATAATAATAAATTATTAGATTATGATGTTTTTAATGTTTTTTCGTTACTCACATAAAATTGCAGAATTTATGAAAGAGGAGCTAGGGAGTCGTATTTTGTATCGAAATTAAGTATTCTGCTTTTTATTGTTTATTGTTGAATAATCCTCAGGAACCCATGTAGAGTTATAATGAGGATGTCTTTGAAGACTTGGAGTTGCTGATGATGGTTCTGATAGACTTTGTAACTGGTAATCTTGCATCAGCATCTCATTTAAAAATATTATTTAGATACAGTGAAACCCATAATAACGAATACATCGAAAGAATTCATCAAATGTCGTATTCTTCACTTTCTGATAATGGAATGTTGCAAATATTTAGTTTTTTAATTAAATGATTATATGGAGCTCTTAAAAACTATTCCCGCATATTCATGGCCGCAAATGCGGAAATTTACGTAATATAGTATAAAACTCATTGAAAAATTGTGAGGACGACATTTGATAGATTCTTCCGATGTATTCGTTATTATGGGTTTCACTTTAGTACAGAAGGCGAAGAATGAAAAAGTTAATAGTTGCAGAAAATCATGAATTTACTAGACTTTTGGAATTGTGTACATCGTTAAACAAAACAAAAAAGTCGCGGAGTTTGACAAAACATTTCGTGGAATTTTGATGGAGACAAATATTTAAAATTTTTATCATTCAAACCCCTCCCTGGTGCCATGTGAGGCCCCACACAAAATTTTGGCCTGATCGCTTTAGCCGTTTTGACGTTCATTGGATATAAACAGACATGCTAAATTTATGTCTAGAAGGAAACTATAGATTCCGTTTAGTACCTTTGTAGGTAACCCTGTTTGTTGTAGTATTTAATTAGAAACAGAAATAACTCCCGTTTCTAGAAATGCCGTGTTAGCCATCATTTTTTCAAGCAGTATATGACACTCATATGAGCACTTCTAAGATTGTGTGTGTGTAATTAAAAAGTAGAAATATGTCTAAATTGTGGTCAATCTAGCCATCAAAATAACAAACTTGTTTTAAAAGTACTTATTGTTTAACAAATATATATTTGATATATAACATGATGGACTACAAAGAATATGAGAAATGATAATTAATCTAAACTAAATATACAAAGAATTACTAATATGTAATGGTGTAAAGGTGTTTTCTGTGTTATTTCTAGAACTTTGTTCAAGATACTTTGGTAGACTTGACGTCTTAGGATTACTTGATAGACTTTTGCTCGTTGATTTTTCGCTTTCAATGACGATGGTTGATAATTGTTGAGATGATTTTCTGAACGATTTTACGGAGTTGACATTTTCGTCCGATCCCTGGAATCCCGGGTTGGACAGAGGAACAGAAAAAACATCCATATTTTTATCAATCTTCTCATTCGCCCTTCGACAATACAGTTTGCAGTACGTTATCAACATCACGCAGAAGATGACAACCAGTCCGCAGAATATCGGAATTTGATATTTTAACTGGAAAAAAGAATTCGCTTTTTTTTCCTGGAATTGTTGCGCAAAATTTGCCGCAATGATGTCGTAGTTTGGGGTCGGGGTCTCAGAATCTAGGAAGACGACCTCGTTTAGAACAAAGAGAGGAACCTGCAGCTGTTGACAGCTGACAAAGTTGACCAGAACGGAGAGAAGTAAATATTTCATGTTTGCACCTCTGAGGTCAGATTAGAACTGATTATTCATTTGTTTGTTTCTCTTTAATATACTTCAAATCTGACCGATAGAAGTGCGCTGGTTAACCCTGTATGTTCCGGACATGTAGAGGTGATACCCAGGAAAAGATGATATGCAGAATTTGAAACATTTTCTAAAATTCTCTTGAATTATTAGTCTATTATAAACTGTCTATAGTGTCTAGTATACACTCTACAATTTATATTCAAAACTGCTTTTCATTGGAGTTCATATCCATTTAAATTTATACAATGAGAACCAGAAAATTCTGGAAAATTAGCAAGCTACTTTGAAATATCCAATGAACATGAGACACGACAGTTGTGCAGTGTAAACAGACCCAATCAACTTGATAAGTTAATTAATAAAACTATTTGTTTTAAAAAAATCAAATACACTACTCAATTTTAGAAAGATGGCCTTTCTTCTCATACCTATTTAAGCACCAACCTACTTCAGATTTTTAGTGAAAAAAAATAAAACTAATTCACTTTTTAAAGCAGTTACATAGGCCTTAATAGTATTTTGAAATTCAAATAATCCGAAAAAAATTCCAAAGAATGAAACTTTATAGTTTACGACCGAAGATTGAATTTGTGTGTCTTTAATAATAAACGTTGTTACCTTAGATAATGAATATTTCAAAATATGAATTCATGAATGAATAATCAAAGTTTAAATTATGAAAGGTTTACAAGGGATTAGAAAATTTGAGTTTGTGGCAAAGCCTCAATTCGTTTAAAAACCATGAATGTATGTATGATTATAATGAAATAGGATCGACTAAATTCCGTACAGTCGTTTCTGAAGTCTCATTTATTGTGGGTAGCCCTATATATCCAGATATATATTATGTACATACATCACTGCGATTTAATGGTCTCACGCTCTTAAGCTTGAATTGTTGAGAATTTTGTCAATTACTTCTAAAAAACCAAAGCTAACAACAAGTGCTTTATAGTGCTAAAATTTACATGTAAAGTGCTACAGAAAAGCATTAGTGAGTTAGAGCGGTAAAATCTAAGCTTAGGGCGTTGCGACACTTCAAAGTCAACCCTGTCTTAAAAATTGATGAGACTGTTTATAAGCAGGCTGAATCTATGTGACATACAGGGTTACCCCAAAAATGAGACCATAAAGACGACCTGAAACTATTTAAATCTGACGATTCCAAAGATGAATTGAGTCTTCTTTATCTGGCTTATTCAATGATTACGGTGGCATGGAATCAGAAATATAGTGAAATATAAATATTCTCTACAGTCGTCTCTGCAAAGTCTCATCCTTTACATATATGTAACCCTGTTTAAAATATATTTATTCCGCTAAAATATAAAATTTACAATTCCGCACAGTTTAATAAAAACCTTCAAGTGATAATATCCGCTGAACAAAGACTTAACTAATCTTGTAAACATCTAATTTAAGAAGATAAAATGGATTTCAAGATAAAACTAGTTTGTTTGTTTTTACTGAACTTAACTCTTGGCGAGGGTTCTGAAATATGGTTTGGACCTGACGACTTTGAGGTGAGCTGAAGTTAGAACTTTTGTGTTTACTCACAATTAAAAAGTGTCCACATTGGATACCGATATCAAACGTTCAAGATTTTGGTTAATCAAACTAATTTCTTACATACAGATACACAGAGCTGAATCTAAACCTTTTAAAGATGAAAAAACCTAAATAGAACTACTATTAATTAATTGTTAAAATGTTTTTTGAAAAAACACCGCACAAATATTCATTGGTTTAGATTATTGAAATTTTTACAGCTGTCCCTTTTCTTACAGCTGTCCCTTTTCTTACAGCTGTCCCTTTTCTTACAGCTGATCCCTTTTCTTACAGCTGATCCCTTTTCTTACAGCTGTCCCTTTTCTTACAGCTGTCCCTTTTCTTACAGCTGTCCCTTTTCTTAGAGCTGTCCCTTTTCTTACAGCTGGTCCCTTTTCTTACAGCTGATCCCTTTTCTTACAGCTGATCCCTTTTCTTATAAATACCGCATGATTTGCAGTGTTTTACACAATAGTATAGAATCCATCTAAAAATGTATTACAAAACGCGAAAAATAAATTTAAATAATTTTTTTAATGTCTTATTTCGTAGGATTTTTTCAGATTTTCATTTAACAGTTAATTGCGGATTTTTATGTTACTAGAAATTCAAGGCGCTTCGCGCCCTTCTTTCTAGCCTTAGAGGGCGCTTCGCGCCCATCTCCTAAATTAATTGTGAACATGTTCTCTTTGTGTACATCGTAAAACAAAACAAAAATAATTCGCGGATTTTCAAAATTTTAAAAAATTTAATGACGATCGAATTTTGATGGAGACAAATATTTGAAATTTTGATGATTCATAAACCTTCCCTGGAGTCCCTAGATGTCCCACAAAAAATTTGGGCCCGATCGGTTCAGCCGTTTTGACGTTTATTGGATACAAACAGACAGACAAGCCAAATTTATATATAGATGTATCTGATTCATTTCTCAATAGATTTTTTTTAAATTTTGCGATAAAATAAAATCAACATTTTCCTATCTCATTTTGCAGATTTTTTTGCATTCGGTTTGGAAAATTTTAATATTTTTCAACCTTACTACGATTTTTTAACACATATATAAGTTTTTTTACTCTTCAGTGATCAGCATAATAAATTTTTTTTCAGACAGAGGGATTCGATTTTACCGTTCTGCAGTTTCTAGAGGAAATGATTGTCAATTCTCCAGACTGTGAAGATCAAAAACTTATCGTTAAACGGTTAGTTAGTTTTTCAGATTGTTAGTTAGCTAGTTATTTAGTTAAATTGGTAGTTAGTTACATAGGTATAGTTACTTGGTTATTCAGTAATCTTGCATCAGCATCTCA